>NC_056729.1:964469814-964654814 GCF_019279795.1 Protopterus annectens
CCAATATTTTCCCTTATTTAGGAGTCTGGGGCTGCTTGTAAGTTTCATTAGAAATTCCTACCAATTCCAATTCCCAACTGAGGCGGGGCTGGTGAGAAGAAAAAGCATAGTTGAGCGAGTTACTCAGCATGACAGAAATTTAATGGCGGGAATCATACCAGCATTTAAGTCCTTATACCACAGGTATCACACTCAAATGACTCAAGGGCTGCATGACATCGACTACACTAGATCATACAAATCCATAAAAAAGTAAGTAAATATTCAGCGTGCAAGATAATTTTACTGCAATGTACTTGACAAACTGGAGTAAAACAACTGCTGTGTTGCAGAAAAAACAGAAGTTACGTCTTACCATAACATTCCATCTGTGTTGTCGATCTTCACTTATACGTGACTGTGGGTTTGATTCTGTATCTCCAAACCAACACGGCCATTATTCCAGCTCGTGCCTTCCAAAACCTCCTGAGCTTAGCTCTACCCATAATACACTTCTCAAGATTACCTCAGACTGATTTTGCATAAAATAGTGACATACAGGAAATAACAGATCACAGACCATACCTGTAATCATAAAAGAATAATCCAATCTGTTTGGATAGATCCATTCCACCAAGAAGCCAGAAAGGCAGGGGGAAGAAGGATGGGGACATCAAGGATAAGTGAAGAACGACAACACAGATGGAACGTTATACCAAGACGTACCTTCTTTACCTCTTGTTACCGATCTTCACTTAATCCTTGATTGTGGGATTCCATCTACTGAAATCCTGGGAGGTCTCACAGAAGAATACTCCTGAGCACCATCGAGCCAAAGGATGCTCTAACACTAGACACTAGATCCAACTTGTAATGAGTGACAAAGGTATGCTGGGACGGCCAATTAGTCGTTGCGCACATATCATCTAATGAAGCTTTGGCATGAAAGACTGTGGAAGCGGCTATTGTCCTCATAGAATGTGCGTTTACAGGTCCCGGCAGGTGCACTTTCCTTTTATTCTTAATGAAGGTTATGCAGTCCTTGAGCCATCTAGCCAGAGTAACCTTAGAAAAACCTTAGAAACTGGTTTGCCCAGAAGAGAAGGAGAGAATGAAACAAACAGCTGATCAGATTTTCTGAATTCCTTTGTTCTGTGAAGGTAAAAATGTAATTGCCTGTGAACATCTAGCAAATGCAGAGAGTATTCACCTTTGTTTGTAAATTTGGGAAAAAGTACTGGAAGATGTATAGTTTGACTGATATTAGTGTCAGACACTACTTGTGGCAAAAAGGAAGGATATGGTCACAAAGACACCCTGTGTCCTTATGAAAGATTAGGTAAGGAGGTTTGCAAGATAAGGCCTGTAACTCAGACATTCTTCTAGTAGAAGTAATAGCAACCAAGAATGCGGCTTTCCAAGATAAATACTTCAAATGACAATTAGTTGGTGGTTCAAATGGGGGATTAATTAGAGACTGTAGCAACAGATTCAAGTCCAAAGGAGTAGATGGATCCCTGTATGGTGGTCTCAGTAATAGGGTTCCTTTTAGAAAGGCTTTACAAAGCTTGTGTGACATTAGAGCTGTACCATTTACACCATTATGAAAACTTGAAATTGCAGCTAGCTGAACCTCTTATAATTGAGGAAGGAGGATGCTCCCGCATTGAAAAGTGATGGTAAAAATTCTAAGATCTTATGAACTGGTGCAGAATATGGGTCGAGATTGCTGTCTGTAGCCCATTTTGAAAATTTTTGCCACTTGCTGCTGTATAACCATCTAGTCGAATGTTTGTGGGAGGCTAGAACAATTTGTTGAACTGGGGCATTAAGGCTGGTATGCCTGGCAATCATTGGAAATGGAGAAGCCACGCAGTCAGCTTGAGATTTTGAGGATTCGGGTGAGCGTGTCCCTCTTGATGGGACAACAGGTCTTGAGCTGGGTCCAGAGTCCAAGGTTTCTGAACTAAGTGAGGCCACAGAAAAGGAAACCATATTGGTCAAGGCCAGAATGGAGCAATGAGAATTATCTTGTTCTTCGACCTGTTGGCTTTCTTCAGAAACTGGGAAATGAGAGGAATTGGGGGAGAGGCATACAAGTAGACTGGGAGGTCAATCATGGGGGAAAGCATATCTTGGTAATGTCCCGGGGGGGGGGGCAAGGTGAAATAACTGCTGCACTTGTTGTTCAGGTGGGATGCAATGAGATCGCAAAAGGGCTGGCCCCATTGACGGAATATCCTTTCCGCCACCAAAGGGTTGAGATCAGGATGCTCCTGCTCAATTTGTACACAATCACATTGAAGCTCCCTGGAATATGCATTGCAACTAGAAAGCAGTCAGTTGAAACTTCTCATTGCCAAACTCTGAGACCTTCTCAACAAATATGGTAAGATCTGGTTCTTCCCTTGTTTGTTGATGTACCAGACCACTGACATGTCTGTTTGGATCGCAATCATTCCCGAGGGGAGAGTCTCTTGGAATGCTTGCAATGTTAGAAGCACCACCTTCATCTCTAGAATACTGACGTGCAAATTGGCCTCTAATGGGGACTAAGTGCCTTGGACGGTCTTTCCCAGATAACACCCCCTCCACTCTATCAAGGATGCGTCTGTGGTCACTATGACTTGGGACTGAGGAGGGACAAAGAGAAGGCCCAATAGAATGTTGGTGGAGTGCAGTCACCAACTCAGGTCTTTCTTGCATAAATTGGTGATCCGAACTTGATGGCGTCACAATGGTCATTACTGACACAACCAGTGTCACAACAGCCATTGTGGAATTCGCATTTGAAACCGCACAAGGGAACTAAAGTGATGGTGGCCGCCATAGATACTAGAATCTGTAATATCAGTCTTGCAGTTACTGTTCTGTTGTGAATAATCTGGCTGACTAGTGACTTTATTCTTTGAAGTCTTTCTCGGGGCAGAGATGCGATACATGTGCCTGTGTCCAACACTGCTCCTATGAACTCGAATGCTGCTCCTATGAACTCGAATGCTGTGTCGGTTCTAGATGGGATTTTTTGTACTTTATGGTGATCCCCAGTGAGGAGCAGGTATGAAGGACATAGCTCCTTGCTTGCAGCAATAAATGCCTGGTGGTTGTGGTAATGAGCCAGTTGTCCAGATATGGAAACACACAAAATCCTTGTAGTCTGACGTGAGCAGAAACCACTGCCATACATTTCATGAACACCTTGGGGCTGTGGTGAGACTAAAGGGCGTGGCTCTGAACTGATGATGACTAGCTCCTAGACAGAAGCGCAGAAATCTTTCTTGAGTGTTTGTCTATTTTTGTGATACTATGCATTGTGAAGATCTACTGAGCACATCCAATCATCTCTTCCCAAGAATGGGGATGGGAGAAAAGACTGAATCATGACCATCTGGAATTTGGTTTATTGAACCGACTTGTTCAAGACACTGAGATCCAAAATTGGTCTCCCATCCCCCGTTTTCTTTGGCACTAAAAAGAATCTTGAGTAAACCCCGGATCCTATCTGGTCTGGCGGGACTGTTTGAATGGCTCTTTTGTCAAGGAGTTTTTGAACTTCTGTAACTACCACATCCCTGTGACTGGGTAGAACATCTGGGATTTTCTTTGGTTGTTTTGAAAAGGGAATACTGTAACCTCTGGTTATGATCCTCCGCACTTAACTGTCCGTTGTTATAGTTAGCCAGACAGGCAGGTGCAGGGAAAGTCATCCCCAGACTGCCTCCACATGATGGCAATCTCACCTCCTTTCAGGAGCACTGATAGGAATTACATGGGAAAGAATCCCTGGAACCCTGATTTTGCAGGCCACCTCTGCCTCTATCACGGCATTGTCTAAGACCCTCTTTGCCCGGGGGGGGGGGTATCGTTTCCATGGGAGTACTGGAAAAGCCCTTGGGAGTTTTTGAATCATAGCCTTCCACTCCTCTGGTTCCTAGAGTAGGGCTGTTGAGGAGAGGAAAAGCATATGCCCATGTGTCTTTCCATCTTTCTCACATCTGGCGAGGGTCTCTGACTTTGAGGCCAAAAAGGGATGTTCCATCAAAGGGAGCACTGGTGAAAGAAGACCTAAATGGCTCCACAAACTTGCATAAGCATATCCAGGCATGTCTCCTCATAGCTATGCCGGAACCCACTGCCCTAGTTGTCCCTTCAGCTGTGTGCGCAATGAGCCTCACGGACGAATTGCATACTGAATCCAGGGTTGCCAGCTGGGAAGCTACTTTAGCCTGAACCCCCTCAGCTACGGTTCTTGTTAAGAGTTTCTGATAACTCCTTTATCAGATCTCTTTGAAGCCTAGTGAAATGTGCCACGAAGTTCAAGGTCGATGATGCATATACAGACTTCCTGAATCTATTCATCGTCCTAGTCTCTGTTAGGTGGATGGATAGTAGGACTTTCATCAGCAAGTTCCTTTTTGGTGGCTACTGCAATCACCATGGCATCCACTGGCACCGCTTTGGCCCAGTGCTGTTAATCTGCAGGAATTGACAGTATACAGTCCGGTCTCTTAGGGACTGGTTCTATGGAATCAGGAATCTTCCAAGCCTGCTGGGCAATCAGTTTAATCAGATCAGCAAGTGAAGAGATCCAAGCAGTAGATGGTTAGGCACGGAAAGCCTCTAGGTATACGGATTCCTCTGAGGAAGGTTGTATGGGAAGTCCAGTCACCCCTCTGTTTAAGGATCTCTAGAATGTCAACGAATGAGACATCGTCTGGGGGTGACTGTAGGGAACCTTCCCCTTCATCAAAGTTAGTATCTTCTGTGTAAGACTCTTCAATGGAGTCCCAAGTGCTTCCTCTTCCACTTTTCTCTTCTGGGGCACCTCCTCAGTGGGACTGGCTGGTGAGAAATCTGAAGAGGACATCACCACCACGGCTGAAACCCGAGGTTTCTGTGCCCAATGTCCCAGGTCAGAAGCCAGTGGTAGCTCTGGGCAAGTGGAAGGACTGGGATGCTGTTCCCACGAGGGAGGGATAGACTGTGAGCCTGTAGTAGGCAAGACCCACTGCATGGCCCAGAAAGCAGGAACCCCCGTAGAGGAATGGGAGCCTGGAATTAAAAGATTCCTTTGAAACTGTGGTCTTATCCCGCACCAAGGTAGCCACACCCCCCAGCCTGAAGCCGGAGTCGAACTTACATGTGCCAAAGCCCAGAGACGCATGGATGGCTACGGTTGATCAGTGTCGAAATACGCTCTCTGAAACAGACAAAGAAGCTCTGACCCTGAGTCTCCAGTTCCAACAGAACCGAAGAGCTCAGGGCAGTTATTGACACCGGAGACGAGGCTCTCACCGGTGCCGATACAGTCGACACCGGGACTGTCAGAACTGGAAACTTTGAATGCTCAGTGGGAGTTGGAGGAGGAACAAGAATCAGGTGAGAGACATGTAAAGTTTCAGAGCCAGAGGTTCTAGGAACCGAGGACATGGCTAATTCTCTCACCACTAGGAGCTGGTCCACTAGCCTCAGAACATCGGACTTCGTGAGGCTCTTAGTGGAATAGACTGAATAGATCAATGGGGACCAGGGTCTATCCAAAAAAGAACTTGGTGGTCGGTCTACAAAGATGTCATCTTTTTGGGAAATACCTTGTTCTTGGCAAATCCTTGACAGAAAACTCCTTTGGTTCTGATATTGGTGGAACAGAGAAAGGCGAATGGGTCTGAGTTGAAGCTGTAGGTGTTGAAATTGTCAGTGCAGAGATGGGCACAGGCGGCACCAGTGAATGCAAATGTTTTCCCTCTGGTTCTGCCAAAACTATGGGAACCAGGGAAGACTTAACTTTAACAGGCGGTTCCAATGAGACTGCAAAACCACAAACACGAAGCAAAAAAGATATCAAAAACGACACATGTAAACAGCAAACAGGATCCCAGTTTATTCATAAACTTTAGCGCCTCGACTTGAACAGTCTTCAAGAAGTATATACACAAGTGCTAAAACATTCCCCTTAAATAGTAGCCACAATCAATTAATAAATCAATTAAAAAACAAATCAAATACTTCCGATTAATTTAACAATTAAGACCATATGGAACAAGAGTATTATATTTAAGAATAAAGATTCTTTAAACAATTTATCTTTTAACATAGTATCATCACCCAACTTTACAAATTTTTTTCTAAAATAGTAGCTTGTAGTAATTTACAGTCACTATTACGACATTCTTTAAAATGGACAGCAATGGAACTTTCTGCTTGACATTTTTTTTAATATCTCTAACATGTTCCTGCACTCGACACTTAAACATTCTTTTACGTTCACCTATATAGACTAAATTACAAGGACAATGTAAGGCATATACAATCCCTTCAGTAGTACATGAACAATTCCCCAAAACAGTAAACTTCTTTCCTCGAATTTTATCAAAGGTTTGAACCACCAAATCACAAACATTGCATTTCCCACAGGGGAAAGTTCACCTAGTTCATGGATTTTCTATTACACTTTCCTCAGAGGCAATAAAATAAGATTTTATCAGTTTATCCACCAAGCTGTCTCCTCTCTTATAAGAAAAAATACGATAATTCAATATTTTTTAGCTTTTCATCTCTTAACTGTGTTGGCATATTATTGAACAGGAATTGTTTAGGCTATCATGGAAACTTCAGTTAAAATGTTATTTTGATGCTAGTATACATGACAATGAAATGGATATATCTGAAGATGAATCATTTTATTCTTGTGATTCTGATTGTTTTTTGTATAATGAATTGGATAATAATAATGCTTACTGTCTGCTTAATACATCTAGTATTAAATATAAAAGTAGTTTTATACCTTCTTTTTGTAATGAGAGTGTCAAGAATTTTATGACTATACTACATTTTTCAGTAGAACAGATTTATATTAAATTTAGACATGACAAATCATCCATTTTTTATAATTTGACTCAAATCTGAATGGACAGCACTTAAGGAACTTGTAGATAATAAACACCTGATCATAAAACCAGCGGATAAAAGAACAAATGTGATTTTTACACTATAAACAATATTTAAGGATGTGTTATTCACATTTAAATGATACAAGAATTTATAGGGCTGCTGATACTGAAATTTATTACGAAGCAGTAAAGCACTATGAAGCCTTATTAGCTAAGGGACAACGTTTAGGATATCTAACCAGGGAAGAAATAAAAAATTTAACAGAGAAATGCATTATGGCAACTTTTTATTGTCTACCGAAGTTACATAACAATGGGACGAATCCCCATGGAAGACCCATATTGGCTGCAACTAAATACTTTTTACATAATATTGGTACAGTTTTACATGCTTTTTTATTGCCTTATGTACAAAAATTAGACTCTTACATTAAGGACACTTTTGATTTTCTTAAAGTCTCCTTGATTAATTGGAATTCTAGAATGTATTGGGTGACCTTGGAAGTCACTAGCTTACATACTAACATCAATCATGCTGATGGTATTACAGTGCTGCATTCTATTTTGGAAGACTGTCCCTTATCGAATTATGTGATTCAGTGGACAGAATTTAGTCTGACCAATAAATATTTTTCTTTTAATGAACAGATTTTCTATCAGTTACAAGGTACAGCTATGAGGGCATGTTTTGCCCCCAGTTATGCCAATTTGTTTATGGCTATGTTTGAAAGAGAATATATTTATCAACATGAATTTTAAAAAAAAAATATGTGATAAAGTACTAAAGATACATTGATGATCTTATTTTTATTTGTCAAGATGGCATAGAGACAGTACAGGGTTTTGTTGCTGATTTACAACGTAATCAATATAATTTGTCCTTTGATGGCCTACAATTTGGAAAAGAAATTGATTTTTTAGATGTACATCTTGTGGGCACTGACAGGGATGAAATTTTCACCTCAGTATTTAGAGAATTTCAAGATGGGGGGCAATTTTTACATGGCTCCAGTTTTCACCCAATTCATTTAATTAATTCCCTACCACATGGGGAATTGTTGCGACTTCATAGAATTTGCAATATTGGTGATTTATCCAAAGCCATTTTCTCTACTTCTCAAATGTTTTTAAAGAGAGGATATTCTGTTTTTACTACCTTTGATGCTTTGGATAAAATTTATGAGAGTTATGAGCCTAAATGTAATAAACTTAATCACACAAGATATTTGCATGGTAGTATGAATGCACAACTGCAAAATAACCTGTATGTGGTTATGACGTATAATACTTTTAGTGAGCAGATACAAGAACAGGTTAAATATTACTGGAAATTTTTGTTAAGAGATGAACAGCTAAAAAAGTTATTGAATTATCACCCCATTCTCTCATAAAAGAGGAGCCAGCTTAGCGGATAAACAAATAAAATCTTATTTTAGTGCCACTGAGGAAAGTCTAACAGAAAATCCACGAACTAGGGGAACTTTCCCCTGTGGGAAATGCAATGTTTGTGATTTGGTGGTTCAAACTTTTGATAAAATTCGGGGATGCCTTACGTTGTCCTTGTAATTTAGTCTATATAGGTGAAAGTAAAAGAATATTTAAGTGTTGAGTGCATGAACATGTTTAGAGATATTAAAAAATGTCAAGCAGAAAGCTCCACTGCTGTCCAGTTTAAAGAATGTCATAACAGTGATTATAAGTTACTACAAGCTACTATTTTAGAAAACGTTAGGTGATGATACTATGTTAAAAGATAAATTGTTGTTTAATAATCTTTATTTATTCTTAAATATAATACTCTGGTTCCATATGGTCTTAATTGCGAAATTAATTGGAAGTATTTGATTTAATTGTTTTTTTAATTGATTTAATTGATTGTGGCTACTATTTAAAGGGGAATGCTTTAGCACTTGTGTATAAACTTCTTAAAGTCTGTTCAAGTCGAGGCGCTGAAGTTTATGAATAAACTGGGATCCTGTTTGATGTTTACGTGTGTCAATTTTGGTTCCAATGAGTGTGTTGGAACTGAGTGGCTCCTCTTCTTAGTACCCTCATGCCTGGAGGAAGAAGGGGAGCTAACATCAGTCTTAGACGTCACCGATATGGCCTCATTGAAGCTAGATGTTATTAGGCCTTTCAAAATTAACTTGTTTTCCCTCTCTATGAGGGACCAGTATCTAAACCCATGGCAGATGGCACAGTCTTCTTCAAGGAGTACCAGGCCCAACCAGTGAGCACACAAGTCACGTTCATCAAAATTTGGCAGTTTATGGTCACACTTCTGGCATCTCTTGAAGCCAGAAGTCCCTTTAATCTTTTCAGCCATGTCAACAAGGGCTCACTCGCACACAGAGACAGAGAAGAGAAAGTTTTTTTTTTTTTTTTAAGGAGAAAAAACGTTCCAACAATGGTATGAAAGAGTTACCGCAGTGGTAAAAAAATAGAGGAAAGAGGTACCAACAATGGTAGGGAAGATTACAGTAGCAGTAAGAAAAGAAAAGGAGGGCTACCGACAATGGTAAAACTGGAGAATAAATCCACAAGAAAAATTAAGAGTAGAGGAGCTGGATAAACAATAAGGTCATTGAGAAAACTATTTAGAAAGAATTTGAAAAAAGGGATAAGAACACTTACAGTCATAACAAAATTGTTAGCTGGAAAGCCGTCAGTAGAGGAATACATCTGGCACTTAAAGTGGCAAACGAGATCGGAGGTAATCATGAGAGGAGCACTCTGGGTAGTGCTAAGCTCGAGAGTTTTTTGAAGGCGGGACCTGGAATAATGGCCTAGTCACTTTGGAGATACGGAACTGAACACACAGTCAAGGATTAAGTGAAAACTGATAACATCAGATTTAAAAGTTATTTACTCACCATAATTAGGCATCTGTGTGTTCCACTTTCATTCTTCCTCAACAAATGGGTTATGGATCAGACTCAGCTGCACACTTTATAGACTTCAGATCCAACTCTCGAGCTCCTCCCTTTATCTATAATGTTAGTCCAACCTCAATATCTCAGATCAAGTTTGTCATAAATTCCCCTTAAACTGGATGAAGAAAGGGATAGCTGAAAGGATAGGGGTCAAACTCGAAAGTATAAGTTCCAATAATTAGTCCAAAAGGTTTCTCCAGAAGATTTTAAGAAGGGGGAAAGAATGAAAATGGACAACACAGATGCCTAGTTATGGTAAGTACATAACTTTTAAAACTGATGTAGTCCTTCTCATTCTTTCTAAACCAATGGGACAGAATCCCCAACTATGTTAATCTTGGGATATTCTACAGAACGGCTGAGCCAAAGGCAGCTCTGCTTCTGAATATTAGATCCAATTTGTAATGGGCAACAAAGGTAGAATCAGTGCACCATGTTGCTGCTGTGCAAATGTCATCAACAGAAGTTCTTGACTAAAGCAAATGAAGTGTCCATAGGTCTAGCTGAGTGGGCTTTAGGGAGTTTTGGTAGAGAAATGCCTTGTTGAGTATAGGTCCAAGAAATGAAAATCAGTATTTAGCCAGTGTAACTTTAGAAATTGGATAACCAAGTCAATTTGATAAGGACACAAATAGTTGATCTGATTTTCTAATTTGTTTCATTCTGTGTATAATTGTTTGTGCATATCCAGCAGGTATTTCCCTTTGTTTGAAAAATTTGGAAGAAGACCAGTAAATAAATGGATTGGTTAACGTTAGACATAGAAGACACTTTAGGTAAAAAGGAAGGGTTTGTTCATAGGGTTACCCTGTCTTTTAATGTATGAAGTCTTTGAAGAAAGAGCCTGTAGTTCAGAAATTCTTTTGACAGAAGTGATAGCTACCAAGAAGGCTGTTTTCCATGAAGGGTACTTTAAATCATTTATTGCTGAAAGTACAAAGGGTTTCTGAGTTAGACCTTGTAGCACCAGTCAGATCCCAGGGAGGAGAAGGATAAAGAAGTTATGTACCCGCCATAATGTTCCATTTGTGCTGTCCCTTGTCATTATTCCTCAACATGTGGGTTCAGATCCGATGTGCGGATCTGACTCTGCTGCTTTTTACAGCTCATGGATACTGCAAATTCTCAAGCTCCTCCCTTACCCATAATGCTCTAGTCCCACTCCATATCTCAGATCTTGTTTGCTGCCCTTTATTGCTAAACAACAATGTAAGAAATAATGAAAAAACACTAACTAGAGCTCAAAACCAGGAACGCTGGTTCCCATAGTATCTTCTCATCCTTCCAGAAGTGATAGAAAAAGGTAGGGGGTTGGAGGGATGGGGGTTGAGGAAAAATGAAACTAGACAACATAGATGGAACGTTATGGTGAGTACATAACTTCTTTATCTGATGTTATCAAGTTTAACTAGTTCCTCAAAATATGGGACAGAGTCCCCAGCTACCAAAATCCTGGGTGCACTCTAAGAAAGGCTATTACTGAGTACTGTTGAGCTGAAGGCTGGTCTTCCTCCTGAGACCAGATCAACTTTGTAATGAGTAATAAAAGTATGAGGATTAGCCCAAGTAGCTGCAGTACAAATATAGTCCATGGACAAACTGGATAGAAATACTGATGTTGCCACGGACCGGGTTGCATGAGCTCTCAATGTTTTTGGTAAAGATGAACCCAATTGTTGTAGACAAAGAAAATACAAATCAGTTAGCCACTTAGCTAAAGTTACTTTGGTAACTGGCCTTTGATTCTGAAAGAGAGTTAAATAATTGATCTGATTTTCTGAAATTTTCAGTTCTATGCAGATAGAAACTTAATTGTCTGTGGACATCCAACAAGTGTAAAATGTATTCCTCTTTGTTTAAGAAATTTGGAAAGAAAACTGGGAGACTGACAGATTGACTAATGTTGGATCCTGACAACATCTTAAGAAGAAAGGATGGATTGGTTCGTAAGGACGCAGTATCTTTATGAAAAATTTAATAAGGAAGCTTAGAAGATAAGGCTTGAAGTTCTAGAATTCTCCTAGCTGATGTTATGGCTACTACAAACAGTTTTCCAAGTTAAAAACTTTAATTCACACCTTGCAGACGGTTCAAATTGTGGTTCAGCCAAGTCTTGTAACACTAAATTCAAATCCCACAGTGAGGAAGGTTATTTAAAGGGGAGGGGTCTCCATAAAAAGGTTCCTTTTATAAATGCCTTAAAGTCACAAGGAAGCCGAGGTAAAATTGTCAACTCCTATATGAAAATTAGAAATGACAGCTAATTCTATTTTAATCATTGAGGAACTAGTCTCTCCATTAACAACAGTAGCTAAAAGTTCAAGAAAGTACAGTTTTGTACCTACCATAAATGTAGATGTCCGAACTGGATAGCATCTGCAGTCATAACAACTGGGTTGTCCTGTCGTCAGGCAGCCCTTCAGTCGGCTGGATTCCAAAGTCCGGGTCCGGCTTCGGCTGATGTCGCACTTCACCCGACGTCATCTCTGTTGGTCTTCGGGTATAAAGGCATCAGCCATTTTCCTCAGTGTTTCTTGCCCCAGATGCCAGAAGCCTTCTTGAAGGCTAAAATTTGGATAGATGCCAATGTTTCCAAACAGATAGAGGTAAACACAAAAATAAGCATGTATGTACATATATACAAACAAATACACCATAAAAGACTCCCCACCAGCTAGCTATTAGGAGAGTAAACACCCTAGGAGTACCACAGAGGGAAGGAGGAGGGTAATCCTGACTGCAGATGCTATCCAGTTCGACATCTACATTTATGGTAGGTACAAAACTGTACTATGTCCTTCATGGATGCATCTGCAGTCATAACAACTGGGTAGAATACCATAGCCAACTAGTGGAGGAGGATAAAACTAGATTATGGTGTGTTTAGGATCCCTTGCAGTACAGCAGTGGCGAACCCTGCTCGGGATCTGGAGTATAGAGGCAAATTATAATGCTTGGCAAATGTATGCACGGAGGTCCAAGTAGCCGCCTCAATAATGTCTTTGGTTGCCACTCCTCGTAAGAAGGCTGTGGTAGTGGCTGTTGCCCTTGTAGAATGAGGCCTTATGTTCTGTGGAATTGGTTTTCCATGGAAGGAGTAACAGAATCGTATGCAATTTCCTATCCATTTGGAGATTGTCTGTTTGAAATAGCTTTTCCTTCCCTTCCTGTTGCATAGGCTACAAAAAGTTGGTCAGTCTTTCTGCTATTTTTGTTCTGTCCAAGTAGTAGCGTAGCTGTCTATGTACATCCAAGGTATGCAGTATTCTTTCCCTCTGTTTTGTGGGTTGGGAAAGAAGGTAGGTAGGTGGATTGCCTGGTTTAAAGACACTCTGGATACCACCTTAGGCATAAATGTAGGATTAGTCCTCATGGACACTCTATCTTGGTGGAAGATTAGGAAGGGTTGCACTGCCATTAAGGCCTGTAGTTCTGAAACCCTCCTTGCTGAAGTAATTGCCAGTAGGAAAGCAGTTTTCCATGACAGGTGTTGTAGGTCTGCTGTTGCTGCTGGTTCAAAGGGTGATAGTGTCAACTTTTCTAGCACAAAGTTTAAGTCCCAAGCTGGTAATGGTGGTTTCCTTGGAGGTTTTACATTCTTGATTCCTCTGAGGAACTGCCTGTGCAAAGGTGAAAAAACAGGTGGATTAAAGCTGTATTCTGCTGAAATAGCTGATGCATGTATCTTGATGGAGGAGTAGGAGAGGCCTGAATGAAGAAGTTCGGCCAGATACTCCAGAATGTTAGGCATATCTATGTTTGACACATCTTTTCCTCTTTCAGTACTCCAAATGACAAACCTTTTCCATTTTCCAGCATAGTTCCTTCTTGTTGAAGGTCTGCGTGCTTCAAGAATAATGTCTTTAACTCTTTGGGAAAGTTCTGGATTAGCTGCTGCTATGTGATGTTCCATGCAGCCAGTTGCAACGCTTTTAGGTTTGGATGTATGATGCTGTAGTTGTTCTGAGTTAACATCAAAGGCATCAGGGTATTGGCCACATATTGTTCGAGACATGCTCCTCAGCAGTGGGTACCAGTGTTGTCTTGGCCAGTTTGGAGCTATCAGGATTATCCTTGGACGTTCTTCCTTGATTTTTAGTAGTACTTTGTGTATCAAGGGAAGAGGTGGGAATGCATATGCTGTTAGGCCTTTCCAGCTGAAGGAGGCGAATCCACCTTCCATGCTAGTGGGTGGAATGTCCTTGTGCAGAATTTTTGAGCTGGTGATTGAGAGCTGATGCGAATAGATCTATCTGAGGCATTCCCCGTTTCTTTGAGATGGTCTTGAAGATGTCCGGGTGCAGCTTCCATTCGTGGGCATCTGATGTGGTTCTGCTTAGTATGTCTGCTAGAGTATTTTCTTTTCCCGGTACAAACATTGCCTGTAACTGGATGTTGTAGCTGAGTGCCAGGGTCCACAGCTCCAAAGTCATTCTGCATAGGGGGTATGAGTGAGTGCCTCCCTGTTTGTTGATGTACCACATGACTGTGGTGTTGTCTGTCCTTATCATCAACTGGCCCTCTTGGAGAAATGGTCTGAACTCTTGGATTGCCAGTTTTACTGCCAGCATTTCTTTTTGGTTGATGTGCAGGTGAAGTTGATCCTGTGTCCACAATCCTTGCACGCATTTGTCCAGCATGTGGGCCCCCCATCCTAGGTCTGAAGCGTCTGTCGTGATGGTCTGGCTTGCTTGACATCTGGCAAAGGGTAGCCCTGGATTTGACTGGCATGCCTGAGCCCACCATAGGAACTCCTGTTTTAAGCATGGAATTAGTGGGATTTCTGTTTCTAGGCTGTGCCTGTGTTGGGACCATAAATTCTTTAGGTACCACTGTAGTTTTCTCATATGTAGTCTGGCAAGTGGGACCAAGATTATGCATGATGCCATGAAGCCCAAGGCCTGTAGTACTTTTCTTGCTGTTAACTTGTTCAGTTTTGTTAGAGCCAAGAAGTAAGGAGGGAGTTCTTTTTGTTTTTCTGTAGTTAGGAATGCCCTTTGTTTTACTGTGTCCAATTCCGCGCCCAAGAATGTCCTTGTTTGGGATGGTATCAGCCTTGACTTTTGTAAATTGACTGTGTATCCCAGTGCTTGTAGCAAGTAAATGACCCTTTGTAAATCTGTTGTCAGCTTGCTTTTGTTGTCCCCTTGTAGCAGGCAGTCGTCCAGGTATGGGTAAATTTGAATTCCTGTAGTCTGCAATGGCGATTACTGATGCCAGGCATTTTGTGAATACTCTGGGCAGTAGATAAGCCAAAGGGCAATGCTGAGAATTGATAGTGCTCTGATCCTGCAAGAAATCTGAGGTATCTTCTGCAGATTGGTCGAATGGGGACGTGCAGGTATGCCTCCTTGAGATCTAGAGTTACCAGCCAACACTCCTTGCCCAGCATGGGAAGAAGTTGCTGTAGGGTCAGCATTTTGAATTTTGGGACAATGATGTATGTATTTAAGGTGGATAGGTCGAGAATTGGTCTCCAACTTTTTTCCTTTCTTGGCACTAGGAATAGTCTGGAGTAGAACCCCTTTCCTTGCTCTGCTGTTGGCACTTTTTCCACAGCTCTCATGTTTGCTAACTGCATTATCTGTTGTAGAGCCTCTGTTTTTTGATTTGGAGGTAGATTTGGCATTCCTCTTTTGACTGGTAAAGTGTGGAAGTGGAACCGGTAACCTTGATCTATGGTTTGTAAAATCCACTTGTCTTTTGTTATATAGTGCCAGTTCTTTGAAAATAAGGTTAACTTTCCGCCTAGAGGTGCTGCTATTTGTTCCCTGGTAGGCGGATGTAGGGTTAAGTCACTGTGGCTGTGTTAATGTAGTGGCAGTGGTTGTGTCTGTGCCTCTGTTGTTGCCTTGCCACTGTCGTCTGTAAGCACCTCCTCTGGATTGGTTTCTGCCTCTGGAACGTCTATTCCTGCCCCTTTGAGATCTTGTGGAGTCAGGAAAGGACCAATTTTTGGCAGGCCAGTTCCTGCTAAACCTTGGGGGTTGAACCTGTAAGAAATCTTTAACCGTTTGAACAGATTTTGCCTTTTCTTCCATTTTCTTCATAACCTGCTGGGCAGGTGTACCAAACAAACTTGTCTTATCCATAGGAGCATCTAGCAACTTAGCTTTAACATGATCGGGTAAAGCTTGCTCCTTTAGCCATGCATGCCTTCTTATCACTGTGCCAGTCATGGCTGATCTAAATGAAGCCTCCAGTGCATCATAGCCACATTTTAAGGAATGGTTACTAACCTGTTGTATGTTATTTACCATTTCTAATACATATTTCTTATCAAGAGATTCATCAGTGGTTAGCTTTTTGGTTAACTGATCAAGCATAAACTCTTGGTATTGTATCATGTGAAACTGACAGTTTAAAGCTCTAGCTGAGAGAGTAGCTGAAGTGTAAACCTTTTGCCCCATCTGTCTAATGACCTTGCTTCCATTTCAGAAGGAATAGGGTTTTTGCTATGGTCGCCTACTGCCTTGGGACCCTGGGATATAGTTTCGGGTCTGCAAGTGGGGCCTTGTAAAGGTGGTGATGAGTGTCTGGCACCCTGTAAAACCTGTCTGGTTTGGCAGGGCTGGAGGTAAAGAATCTGGTGCGGAGCAGACATCATTGAAAGCATCATCCACCACAGACAGAACAGGAGGTATAGCTAAGGGCCTGTGCTGTGGAAGGTGCAGAAAGTCCTAAGTCTTTTTCTGGAGTCTGAAAATCCTGTTGCTGCCATTGGAACTGCTCTCATGGCATGCAAGGTTTCCCCAAAGGAGAATTCTTCTGGTGGGGAAGCAGCTGGGATGGATTCTTCAGCATCAGAGTCTTCAAAATTGGAGAAAGGAGCCTCTGGCTGGTCAGTTATGTCTGATTCATCGGCAGAATCATCAGAGGACACTGGCTCAGGGGGCTCTGCCCTAGGTCTCTTCTCTGGGGGCTGAGAGGCCCTGTCTGGGTGAGATCGAGATCCTCTAATTAATGAAATTAAATCTTCTGCCAGAGTAAGCATTTGAGAACTAGAAGAGGGCCTGGTTGTAGGGGGTTTAACAGGCACTGTTTTAGTAGTCTTGGCTGCTGGAGGCCTAGCAGCACCACGTGCTGGGGTAGAGACATCCAAGGGAATGGTGTCTGATAAGTCAGTGGCAACTACCGTAGTGGGTAAAATTTCTGAGGCCGATTCAAGAGTGGTAGCAGGGGCCTCAGTTGTAGAGATAGATTCAGCTGTACTTTGATCAGTTTCTCGGTTTCGCCGAAACCGAGACACTCACGTTTGCTTAGCCATGGTTTCGCCGAAATCAAGGACCGCGAAAGTGTCGGCTCCTATCTTTGCGTTTTGGCAGATTGGGTAGTCGGAGGGTCCGACGGCATAATGAATCAGAACCAAAACTGTTCTGCAAACTCAGACCGACGCCTAAGCGCGCCGGTTGAAAGAAGCACAGGCGAACAGGCTGCTACGCCGTGGGCTGGGCCTAAACAAGGCAGACAATAAGAGTGGAAATCTATATGAGGTATTTGTTTCCCACAGGTTAAACAATTATTAACTTTTTCTGACATCGGCTGAGGCAAGAAAGAGTCCCCAATGGGTACTTAGCTTTAGAAGTCTTCAAGTAGTATTCGGTAGAAGTAATCTCTGGATCCGACCGACCGGCACTTGCGAACAGCTTCTGGCGCCACGCGGCAAGAAAGACTGAGGAAAATGGCGTCGGCTGATGCCTTTATACCCGAAGACCAACAGAGATGACGTCGGGTGAAGTGCGACATCAGCCGAAGCCGGACCCGGACTTTGGAATCCGGCCGACTGAAGGGCTGCCTGACGACAGGACAACCCAGTTGTTATGACTGCAGATGCATCCATGAAGGACATCTTTGGGTACTGGTGCTGAAAGGGGGTCAATGTCTTTCAGCTTTGCCCAAAACACAAATATTTTTTATTTACTTATGTAAATATTCCTAGTGGAAGCTTTGTGGGAAGAAAAAGAACGGGACAGACAGAGGAAGACAGCCTGGGTTGTCTAGTTATCAGTGGAATTGGAGAAACCATGCAGTCAACTTTATGCCTAAAATATCTGGGTGAATCATGTCTGCTGGGTGACACAGAAGGTCTGGAATTGGATCCAGGGTCCAAGGAGGATGAACTAGATAAGGCCAAAGGAAGGGGAACCAAATCTGATGAGGCCAACATGAGGCAATGAGGATGACTGTGCTCTTCAATTGAAATGCCTTCTGAAGAAACTTGGGGATTAGAAGAGTTGGGGTGTAAGCATACAGGAGATCAGGAGGCCAACAGTGGAGAAGTCCATCTCACAGTGACTCCCCCGTGGGGGTATCAGTGCAAAGAACCTGCTGCACTTGTTACTGAGGGGAGATGCAACGAGGTCTTAGCACAGTTGGCCCCACTGGCGGAATATCTCCTCTGCAATTTTGTTGCTGAGAGACCACCTGTGAGGCAATAAGATGGACTTACTCAATTTGCCTGCTACCATGTTGGATTTCTCCAGAATGTGCACTGCTATCAGAAACTGACTGGATGGGATTGCCCATTGCCACACTCTCAGAGCTTCTAAGAGGTAAGATCTGGTTCCTCCTTGTTTGTTGATGTACCAGGCTACTGACATATTGCCTGTCTGAATCGCAATAGCCCCAGAAGGGAGAGAGTCTTGAAAGGCCTGCAACTCTAGGAGAACTACTCTCATTTTTAGGAAATTGTGTGCGTTGGCCTCTTTTGGAGACCAGGTGCCTTAGACTGTCTCCCAAGAAGTGCCCCCCCCCCCCAAACTGGGATGCGTCCATGGTCACTACAGTCTTGGGCTGAGAAGTATGAAGGAGAGGCCTTAAAACATCTGTTTTGAGCAAATCCACCACCTGAGGTACCTTTTGCATGCCAGAGCTATTTTGATCTGGGTGGACAAAGGCTGATACAGGATGTACCACTGAGTTGCTAGGGTCCACTGAAGAAGTCTCATATGGTATCTTGCTAATGGAACCAGAATTATGGCAGCAGACATTGACCCTAAATCCTGTAGAATCAGTCAGGCAGTGAGGAATTTTGAATTCTCTTTTTGACTTGAAATCGAATAGTCTGTATGCTTGGCAGGGGAAGGAAGGCTGTCACTGATGCAGTACTGATCTCTTGCTTTGAACAATACATGCCTGGTAGTACGGTTACGTGCCAATCATCCAGGTAGGTAACACTCAGGATCTCTGCAATCTCAAGTGAGCTGCTACTACAGCCATGCATTTGGTGAACACCCTGGCGGCTGTGGTGAGGCCAAAGAGCAGAGCTCTTAACTGGTAATGACTGGCTCCCAGCCAGAAGTGTAGAACTCTTCTGGATCACCTGTTCATTTTTATGTGACAGTAGGCATCCTGAAGATCAACTGAGCACATCCAGTCATCCCGATGCAGAAATGGCAAAATGGGCTGAACCATGACCATCCAGAACTTTGTGTACTGAACAGATCTGTTCAGAATGCTGAGATCCAAAACTGGTCTCAAGTCCCCATGTTTCTTTGGCACTAAAAAGAATCCTGATTATGTCTGGACTCTCTCTGTCTGAGGGGACCTTTTGGATGACTCCTTTTCCTAGCAGTCTTTTTTGTCTTGTTCCATTCCTTTTCCTAGCAGTTTTTTTTAATATTTTATTTCTTGCTCCATTCCTCTGACTGGGTGGAACATCTGGAATCTTATTTAATCTTAAGGGGGGTGGTAGAAGAACGGCATCATATAACTTCTGTAAATAATCCTCTGCACACTTCTACTCTGCATGCATTTTGCTTTCACACGTACATGTTCAGAATTCTTGACATGAAAAGTTGGCAACCCTACTATTGTGATGTCTAGCCAGGCTTTCTGGTGCAGGGAAAAGCAACCCCCAACTGCCTCCAGAGGTGGACAATCAGGCCTCCTTTCAGTACAGCTGGTAGGGTCTTGTTAGAGAAGAAATCCCTTGATCCTTGATTCTACGGGCCTCTGCCTTGTGGGTATCATCGTCCTTTTGAATTCTCCCCTCTGCCCCTGGGGAACGGTCTCCATGTGTATCATGGAAAGGACCCTGGGATTTTTTGAACCACATTTTCCAACACCTCACTGATTCCTAGAGAAGGTTCTTTGAAGGGCTGAAAAATGTATGCCCACTGCAAACAGGGTCTTACCACCTTGTTCACACCTGGATAGCGTGTTCTTCACTTTGGGGCAAAACAATGAACTTCCATAAAAAGGAGCATTGATGAAGGAAGACTTGAAGGGCTCTACGAAGACACACAAGTGCTGTCCTTGAGGTGCAGAAGTCCAGGTAGCTGCTTCAAGAATAGAATTAATGTCTGAGCCCTTGAAAAGGCACCAGAAGAAGCCACAGCCCTAGCAGAATGAGCCTTTACAGAAGAAAGGAGGCTCTCACTATGAAAAGTAAAATAAAAAGAAATAGCCTTTGAAACCCAAGTAGAAATAATTTGCTTGGAAACAGTAAATCCTAAAGACCCAGGATGAAAGGAAACAAACTGGTCACACTTTCTGATAACTTTAGCCTTATCCAAATAAAATCAGAGCTGTCTATGTGCATCTAAGGTAGGCAACACCTTCTCACTGTCAGATTGTGGACAGCGGAAAAAAGCAGGAAAATTAATAGATTAAGTGACAATTCATTAACCACCTTAGGAATAAAAGGATTAGTACGCAAGGACACCCTGTCCTCATGGAATATCAAAAAAGTGGACAAGCCATAAGGGCCTGCAACTCAGACACCTGTTTGGCAGAAGTAAGAGCTAACACAAGAACTGTCTTCCAAGAACAATGTTGCAGGGAAGCTGAAACAGCAGGCTCAGAAGGAGCCAGAGTCAATTTTTGCAGAACGAAATTAAGATCCTAGGGAGAAGGAACAAGCTTCCTGGGAGATCTAATATTAAGGACGCCTATAAGAAATTGCTTAGCCTCAAATCTAGAAGCTAACGAAGGAGTTAAAGTCAGACAAGCAGAAAGAGCTGATAAGTGGGCCTTAATAAAAAAAACAAGCCAAACCAGCACTGAGCAACTCAAATAAGAGAAAGTACAGTTGTGTACACTTACCATAACTGTAGATGTTAGAGTGTATTCACTGTTGCAGTCATCACATTTGGGTTATCTGCCTGCAGGTAGCTCTCAGCCGGCCTGAATACCAGAGTCTTTGGATTTCTGTGTCGGATGCTGTCGCTTCTTCCACGACATTAGGTCATCAGGGGTATAAAACATGCAGCAGACACCATTACATCAGTTTTTCTTGCCCCAGATGTCAGGTGCCACCACAATAGGAAGCAATTATATGGTATGGAACACCCCCAGCAAAAAGCAAATACACATGATATAATATATGCCAAAGAAGAAGGAAAGGTAAAGCCAAGAGAAGTCGGGGGGCTGCAGGGAGCGTAAAGTACAGTTTTGTACCTACCATAAATGTAGATGTTTTAGTGTTCACCCTGCTGCAGTCATCACACACGGGTTATCCTGCCATCAGGCGGTCCCGCAGTCGGCCTGAATTCCAAAGTCTTGGTCCGGCGTCGGTTGCTGTCGCTTCTTCCCTGATGTCTGTGCGCCAGGGGTATATAAGAGGCATCAGACGCCATTTTCTTCAGTTTTTCTTGCCCCAGATGTCAGGTTCCCCCAATAGGTAGGCAAAATATATATATATAGCTAGATAAAAATAAAACAATACCTTTAGGCACAAGCAAATACACCACAGAGGTTGTATAGGATAGAGTGGTATAGATAAGTTCAGCTAGTTCAGAGGGGATGGAGGGAGGGTAACCTGGGCTGCAGCAGGGTGAACACTCGAACATCTACGTTTATGGTAGGTACAAAACTGTACTATGTTCATCGTGTTACCCTGCTGCAGTCATCACACTTGGGTTGAATCCCAAAGCTAAGAATAGGAGGTGGAGTTAAACAGGGTTAGAAGAAGCTAGTAGGCCCTGCAAAACTGCAGTGGCAAAACCAGCTCTAGTTTTAGAATATAGAGGTAAGTGATAGTGTTTGGTGAAGGTGTGCACTGAACTCCAAGTTGCAGCTTCCAGAATATCCTTGGTTGGCACTCCCCTGAGAAAGGCTGCTGATGTAGCTGTAGCCCTGGTGGAGTGGGACCTAATGTTAGCAGGTAATGTTCCCATGATGCGTGTAGCAGAAACGTATGCAATGCCCTATCCATTTAGAAATAGTCTGTTTTGCGATAGCTTTTCCTTGTGATCCTGTAGCATAGACTACAAAGAGCTGGTCAGTTTTTCTGAAAGCCTTAGTTTTATCCAAGTAGTAACGTCATTGCCTGTTAATGTCCAAAGAGTGCAGGAGTCTTTCTCCTTTGTTCTGGGGATTTGGGAAAAAAGTGGGCAAATGAATGGTTTGGTTTTGGGCCACACTGGATACCACCTTTGGCATAAAGGAAGGGTTAGTTCGTAGAGAGACTCTGTTTTGAGGAAAAACGAGGAAAGGCTCCACTGCCATTACTGCCTGTAGCTCTAAGACTCTTCTAGCTGAGATTATTGCTAGTAGCAAGGCAGTTTTCCATGAAAGAAATTTTAAATCAGCTGAAAAAGCTGGGTCAAAGGGTGGCAGCGTAAGCTTTTCCAGAACAAAGCTGAGATCCCAAGTAGGTGTTGGTGCTCTCCTTGGTGGTCTTATGTTCTTAGCCCCTCTGGGGTACTGTTTTAGGAGTGGATGCGAGAATAAAGGAGGATCCGTGTTGTAATGAGCTGAAATTGCTGAGGCGTGGATCTTAATAGATGAAAAGGAAAGTCCTTTGTGCAACATCTCAGTTAAATATTGTAGAATCTGAGGAATGTTTGGATCAAGGGGATTTTGGCCTTTAGCCTGGTTCCAGGCGCAAATCCATTTGTCTGAATAGGTTTTCCTGGTGCTGGGCCTCCTGGCCTCCAGAATGACATCCATAACAGCTTTGGATAGAGGTGTTGGCTGGTTCTTTAGCTAATTTGCCATGCAGCCAGGTTTAAAGTCTTGAGCTGGCTGTGTAGAATCTGATTGTCTCGCTGGGTGAGCAGGTGAGGAATTTGTGGTAAAATCCATGGTGGGCCATGTTCCTTAGAATTGGATACCAATGTTAGCGTGGCCAGTCTGGTGCAATGAATATCATTTGTGGCGCCTCTAATCTGACTTTCAGTAGTACCTTTGCTAGAGGAGGCAGTGGAGGAAAGGCATACACTGTTAATGTTTTCCAACTGAATGAGAGGGCGTCCACTTTCCAAGCTTGTGGATGGAATGTCCTTGTGCAAAATTTTTGAAGTTGGTAGTTTTGGGGGCTTGCAAACAGATCTAGGTCTGGGCGTCCCCATTTTTGAGCTATCATTGCAAATACTTGTGGATCTAGTTTCCACTCGTGTGGATACATGATGTTTCTGCTTAGGTCGTCTGCCAATGTGTTTTTCTTTCCTGGTAGGAACTGTGCTTGTAATTGAACCTGGTAAGACAGTGCAGTGTTCCACAAGGTCATTGCTTGCCTGCATAGAAGGTAGGAATGTGTGCCCCCTTGCTTGTTTATGCACCACATTACTGTGGTATTGCCAGTCTTTATTATTAGTTGTCCTGGGTGTAAGAGGTCCTTGAAAGCTGATAGGGCATTCTGTACTGCTAGCATTTATTTTTGATTGATATGCAGATGCCTCTGATCTGTAGTCCATTTGCCCTGAATGCACTGTCCTGCCATGTGTGCTCTCCAGGCATAGTCCGATGCATCTGTTGTCATAGTTTGCCTGACTGTGGATAAGGTGAAAGGCTGACCCTTCTTGAGGTGACATGCCTGTGCCCACCACAGAAACTCCTGCTGAAGGCAGGGAATGAGTGGTATCATTGTTTCCAAGCTGTGGCTGTGCTGAGTCCATACGCTTTTCAGGTACCATTGTAATTTCCCCATATGCAGTTTTGCAAATGGTATTAGTAGTATGCAAGGTGCCATGAATCCCAAGGCCTGCAGAATTTTTCTTGCAGGGAGTTGGGTCTTTGTTGCCATTATTTTGAAATATTGAGTCAGCTGTTGTTGCTCGTCTGGCGTGAGATAAGCCATCTGGGCCGTTGTATTCAAGCTGGCACCCAGGAATATTATGTTTTGTGAGGGCACTAGTTTTGATTTCTTTTTGTTTACTGTGTACCCTAGGCAACTTAGAAGGTGTTTTACAAATGCCAGATGCTTTAAAAGAATGTCCTTGCTTTCTGCTTGAATAAGGCAGTCCAGGTATATTTGAATTCCTCTTTGTCTGCAGTATGCAATTACTGGTGCCAGGCATTTTGTGAAGACCCTGGGTGCAGTAGATAAGCCAAAGAGCAGTGCAGAGAATTGATAATGCGTTGAACCTGCAATGAAGCTGAGGTATCTTCTGCAATTTTGTCTGATACGGACATGCAGGTATGCCTCCTTGAGGTCCAACGTTACTAGCCAAGCATTCTTGCCCAGCATGGGAAGAAGCTGCTGTAGTGTTAGCATCTTGAATTTTGGTACTTGCAGATAGGTGTTCAGAATTGAAAGATCCAGAATGGGTCTCCATGCTTTGTCCTTTCTTGGGACTAGAAAGTGTCTTGAGTAAAATCCTTGTCCTTGCTCCTGTGTAGGTACCTGTTGAATGGCTCTCATGTCCATGAGAGCTGTAATTTGTTTTTGTGCCTTTGCCCATTGATTTGGTGGCAGGTTTGGCATTCCTTTTATCCTTGGTAAGGTATGAAAGTGGAATCTGTATCCTTGAGAGACAATGTTTAGGACCCATTTGTCTTTTGTGATGATGTGCCAGTTGTCTGCAAAAAATGCTAAGTTTCCTCCCAAGGGAGCTGCCAGGAGAGATTTGCTTGGTAGTTTGAGGATTGAGTCATCGTGTTTGTCTTCTGCTAGCTTGAGGCCTGTCTTCTCCTCCTTTCTGGGTAGCAGTACCCCATTGGCGAGGTTTGTAAGGGCCTTGTGACTGACCTCTGCCCCTTGGGCATCTGTATTTGCCCCTCTGTGATCTGTCAGAAGTTGGAAAGGACCAGTTTTGTGTTGGCCAACTTCTGCTGAAACGAGGGGGTTGTACCTGCAAAAAAATCCTTGACCGTCTGCATAGACTTTGCCTTATCCTCCATTTTCTTTAAAACCTCTTCTGCTTTGACACCAAATAATACATCCTGCTGTAAAGGTGCATCCAATAATTTTGCTTTAACATGATCAGGAAGGGTTTGTTCTTTTAACCAAGCATGTCTATGTATGACAGAGCCAGTAACAGCTGCTCTACAGGAAGCTTCCAACGAATCAAATCCGCATTGTAATGTATGTCTGCCCACCTGTTCAGCTGCATGCAACAGATCCTGCATTTCCTTGAATTCAGACTGTTCAGTATGTGTGCTCATTTTTTGTTTTAATTGAGACATTAGGAATTGCTGATATTTCAGCATGTGAAACTGACAATTTAATGCTCTCATAGCCAAAGTTGCTGAGGTGTATATTTTCTTTCCCCATCTATCTAGGGCTCTGGAATCCCTTTCAGAGGGCACAGGATTTTTAGCCATAGAAGCTTTAGCTCCCTTAGGACCATGGGAAATTGTTTCTGGGTCAGACACAGAGCTTTTATAAAGGAATATGTGTGAGTCAGGTACTCTGTAGTATCTGTCTGGTTTGGCTGGAGCAGGAGGCAGAGTCTGTATTTACACTAGACTCCAAGTAAACATCATCCACAATATCTAAAACTGGAGGGATAGCAAGAGGTCTGTGCTGGGGTAGTAAAAGAAACTCTCGGAGCCTTTTCTTAGAATCAGAGTAGTCCTGGCCTTCCCAGTGGAAATGCTCCCTCATGGTATGTAAAGTTTCACCAAAGGAGTAGTCTTCAGGGGGAGATGCTGAGGTAATACAGTCTTCAGCATCAGAGTCTTCATAAGGTGGAAAAGTGTAATCCTGTTCCTCAGAAGAATCTGAGGAAACTGAAACCTGGTCAGAGGAAGCATAATCCTCCTCTTGTCTTGGTCTTATTAGGAGGGGGATGGGAACCCCTGATTAGGGTAATCAAATCTTCAGCCATCTTAAGCATCTGATTCTTAGGCATGGGGCCTTGAACTGTAGACTGATGTACAGTCTTCTTAGGTTTTAAAGGAGTTTTAAGCTTAGCATAAGATTTAATGGTGAGTGTAGTCAGTCTGAAGACACCTTCTGCAACCGAAGGTGTTTCCACTGCACCAGGGTCTACTTCTGCTCCGGTGTCGGAAGATGGCTGCATCGGCCTAGTAGACTCCGCTTGAGAAACCACAGCTGTCTGGGGTTCCAGTTCTGCGGTCATCAGGGGCTGCGTAGGCGCCTCACTGAAAACCGGAGAACCAGCGACAGGCCCAGCAGAGGCCTGGGAGTCCAGCTTGTTCCTAAGCTGCCTGTCCTTACCCTTGCGTTTTTTATGTATGCCGGTTATCGGCTGCTCTGACGGCATGATATAATTACATTTCCTACCAAAGTAATGTCAGGCGAAGTCAAAACGGCATTTGATAGTTCGTTTATTAAACCTAGCACAAAACCGACAACCTGTGACGTCGTGGTCTGGGCCTAGGCAAGGAATACAATAGGAATGGAAGTCCTTATGAGGTATTTGCTTCCCACAAGAAATTCAATTGTTAACTTTTTCTGACATCGGACTGAGGCAAGAAAAGGTTCCCCAAAGGGGTACTTAGCTTTACTGAAGACGTCCGACTGAAATTCAAATCGAAAATCTCAGGTGTTGGCCGACCGGCACTTGCGAACTGCTGCTTCGGGCACCGCGCGGCAAGAAAGACTGGAGAAAATGGCGTTGGATGCCTCTTATATACCCCTGGCGCACTGACGTCAGGGAAGAAGCGACAGCAACAGATGCCAGACCAAGACTTTGGAATTCAGGCCGACTGCGGGACCGCCTGACGGCAGGATAACCCAAGTGTGATGACTGCAGCAGGGTAACACGATGAACATCCAGGACTGCAACAGTGAATACACTCGAACATCTACATTTATGGTAAGTGTACACAACTGTACTATGTTCTTCATGTTTCACTGTTGCAGTCATCACATTTGGGTTGATTCCTAAAGCTAAGGAAGGGTGGAGGCAGTTAAGGAGCAATGGGGCTAGCAATCAGGCCCTGTAAGACTGCTGTGGCAAATCCAGCTCTGGATTTAGAAAAGATAGGCAGGTGGTAATGCTTGGTAAAAGTATGTACAGAGCTCCAGGCAGCAGCTTCCAGGATGACCCTGGTAGGGACTCCTCTGAGAAATGCCGTACAGGTAGATGCAGCCCTGGCGGGATGTGATCTTATCCCCTGTGGGGTAGGTTTTCATGGTGCTTGTAGCAGAAATGGATGCAATGGGCTATCCATCTGGAAATTGTTTGCTTTGTAATGGCCTTCCTCTCTGCCACTGTAGCAAAGCTAACTAGCAGCTGGTCAGATTTTCTGAGAGGCTTAGTTCTGTCCAAATAGAATCTAAGCTGTCTATGCACATCCAGAGAGTGCAGTATCCTTTCCCCCTTATTTTGAGGATTAGGGAAAAAAGTAGGCAAATGAATGGACTGGTTTAGAGACACACTAGACACCACCTTGGGCATAAGTGATGGATTAGTCCTGAGGGAATCCTTCTCCGCATGGAAGATAATGAAGGGTTCCACTGCCATGAGGACCTGCAGTTCAGACACTCTTCTTGCTGAAGTGATGGCTAGAAGTAAGGCTGTTTTCCAGGGAAGGAATCTCAACTCTGCTGTAGCAGTTGGTTCAAAGGGGGGGGGGGTTCCAATACAAAGTTAAGGTCCCAGGCTGGAGTGGGAGCTCTCCTGGGGGCCTTAAATTTTTGGCCCCTCTAAGGAATTGTTTTAGAAGCGGATGAGAGAAGAGGGGTGGGCTCAGCATTACAATGTGCTGAAACGGCCGAGATATGAAACATAATTCAAGAGAAAGATAGGCCCTTGTGGAGCATTTCTGTTAAATAATCTAGAATATGAGGCAAGCTGGGCACCATTGTGCCCATCCTCTGAGCCTGGCTACAGGAGCAGTATCTTTTCCACTTTTCTGAATAGGATTTTCTAGTACTAGGCCTCCTTGTTTCAAGAATGAAATCCAGCACCTGCTTACTGATGATTGCTAGAGGTGAGCTCAGGGAATTAGCCAGGCTGCAAGGTTCAGGGTTTAAAGCGGAGGGTGCAAAATCTGGCCTGCCTGCTGGGACAGCAGGGAAGGGGTCTGAGGCAAGGTGCCATGGTTGCAGCAATGTCAGACTGCGCAAAAGGGGGTACCAGTACTGGCTGGCAAGTCTGAGGCAATCAATATTGTCCTTGGCTTGTCCTGTTTGATCTTTGGTAGAACCTTCAAAAGGAGAGGCAGAGGGAGAAAGACATAAATTGAGAGGCTTTCTCAGGTAAAGGACAGGGCATCCACTTTCCAAGCTTGACTGTGGGGAGTTCTGGTGCAGAATTTGTTCAATTGGTAGTTCTGAGGGGATGCAAACAGGTCTACCTCTGGAGTCCACCATTTGTTTCTCAAGAGCTTGAATATTGTGGGTTCTAGTTTCCATTCATGTGGGTCCATGAGACTTCTGCTCAAGTCTGCCAGTGAATTTAGTTTGCCTGGCAGGAACTGAGCTTGCAGGTTCACTTGGTAGCTCGAGGCTGTGTTCCACAGAGCCATGACTAGTCTGCAGAGAGGGTATTAGTGGGTTCCTCCCTGCTTGTTTATGTACCACATGACTGTGGTGTTGTCTGTCTTTACCAATAGTTGTCCTGGAAGAATAAGGTCTTTGAAGGCTGTCAAACCATTCTGTACTGCTAACACTTCTTTCTGATTGATAAGCAGGTGCATCTGTTTTGGGTTCCACTTGCCCTGAATGCACTGCCCTGCCATGTGAGCCTCCCCCCCATGCATAGTCTGATGCATCTGTTAGGGTTTGGGCGGCAGGGGCTAGAGTGAAAGGGCATCCCTTATTGTGGTAGCAGGCCTCTGCCCACCAAAGGAACTCTGCCCTTAGACAAGGAATGACAGGAATCATTGTTTTCAGGACCTGAGAATGTTGACACCATAGACTTTTTAGACAATATTGAAGTTTCCTCATATGCAGTCTTGCATATGGAATTAACAGAATACAAGAGGACATGTACCCCAGGGCTTGCAGGATTTTCCTTGCAGATAGCTGGGTTTTTGTGGCCAGTAGGTTGAAGTAGATTGTCAAATAAACTTGTTTCTCTGGAGTGAGGAATGCCATCTGGGAAGTTGTGTTCAAGCTTGCTCCCAGGAATACAATCTGTTGGCAGGGTACTAGGTGTGATTTCTTCTCATTGATGGTGTACCCCAGTGAGGTTAGAAGTCTCTTTACAAATGCCAGGTGTTGTGATAGCAAGCAAATCCTGACTTTCTGCCTGAATCAGGTAATTGACCAAGTATGGGTAAATCTGAATATTTCTCTGCCTGAAAAATGCAATGGCTGGAGCTAGGCACTTTGTGAATACTCTGGGCGCAGTAGATAAGCCAAAGGGAAGTGCAGAGAACTGATAGTGCATGGAGCCCACCCTGAAACATAGGTATTGTCTGCAGGATTCCCTTACTGGGATGTGCAGCTAAAAAGAAGTTATGTACTCACCATAACGTTCCATCTGAGTAGGTAACTTCATTTCTCAGCAACCTGTGGGTATCGGATCCGACCCAGATCCGAGCCAGCAGCTTTCCAAGCTAGAGATCCGAGCTCCAAGCTCCCCTTACCCATAGTACCCTGCTACCTCCTTCCAATCCTCAGATCGCGTTTGCCCATCTATATAACCTCACAACAACAACAACCTGAAGAATCCTAACCTAAGGATTAACAAATGACCTGAGAAACCATCCTAGGGTTCAGGTAATCAAAGAACCAGGTTAGGGGGAAGGAAGGAGGGTTGGTTGCTGACAAATGAAGTTACCTACTCAGATGGAACTTTATGGTGAGTACATAACTTCTTTATCTGAAGTAGGTAACTTCATTTGATCATCAACCTGTGGGACAGAGTCCCCAGCTACCAAAAACTTGGGAGGTCCTCAAGGAAGGATATTCCGGAGCACTACAGAGCCAAAAATCGCCCTACCTCTAGACACTAAATCCAATTTCTAGTGAGAGATAAAGGTATGAGAGGATGCCCAAGTAGCCGTACAGCAAATGTCATCCAGGGGAACTCTCGACCAGAATGCAGCAGATATAACCATAGAGCGGGTAGAAAGAGCATGAACCCCTGTAGGCTCCGGCAGGCCAGATAGTTTGTATGTGAGCAGAATGCAATTTGAAATCCATCTGGCCAGAGTTACCTTCGACACAGGCTTACCTAAGAAGGGTTTTGCAGACTTATGGAATGCAGCTATTCTGTGTAAATAAAAACATAACTGTCAATGAACATCTAACAAATGAAGTTGGTACTCCCCTTTATTTTGATAGTTAGGGAAAAAAAACTGGGAGATTAATGGACTGATTGATGTTCGCCTCGGAGGCCACTTTAAGTAGAAAGGATGGGTTAGTCCTGAGAGAGACCCTGTCCTTATGGAAAACAAGATACGGGGCTTTAATACAGAGGGCCTGAAGTTCCGACACCCTTCTAGCTGAGGTAATCGCTACTAAAAAGATGGTTTTCCAGAGCAAGAATTTCAAATCAACAGAAGCTGCAGGTTCAAAAGGAGGTCCAGTCAGAGCCTGAAGGACCAAAGTTAGATCCCATGGAGGGACGGGGTTCCTAGTAGGAGGTCTCAAGAGGAACGTACCTTTCAGAAAGGTCTTGCAAATCTTGGTGGACGCAAGGGGATTGAGATTGTCCCCAATGTGAAAATGGGAGATGGTAGCCATTTGAACCTTTACAGTAGAAGAACTGGCTCCTTGCTGAAAAATATTCGATAGGAAATAGAGCACTGCTGGGATGGGAGCAGTGAAAGGGTCCAAATTCCTATGAGATGCCCAAATGGAATCGCTTCCATTTACTATTGTAAACCTTCCTGGTAGAAGGCTTATGCGCCGCTACCAGGATAGATCTGACTGCAGACGAGATACCGGGGGTCCTAGCAACTAATGGAACTGGATCAACCAAGCTGAGAGCTTGAGATAGACCAGATTCAGGGGTATCAATCCCGAAGGATGAGATATCAGTTCCCGGATGGGATCCAAGATCCAGAGAGGAGCTATAAGATGAGACTGTAGGCACGGGAACCAGGCTTGATGAGGCCAGAATGGGGCTATGAGGATAATCATGTTCCCCAACCGACGAGCTTTCTGTAAGACTTTTGTTATCAACGAAAGAGGAGGATAAGCATAAAGAAGACCGGGTGGCCAAGCATGAACTAGAGCATCTCTGGGGCTTTCCCCCAGAGGGGGAATTAGAGCAAAAAACTTGCTGCACTTCGCATTGGAAGGCGAGGCAAAGAGATCGCAGCAAGGCTGACCCCACTTGCGAAAGATCTGTTTCGCTACTACTAAGGGATTCAGAGACCACTCGTAAGGTGAGAGGATAGTTTGTCCACTAGGATGTTGGACAGACCCAGAATGTGCGTTGCTAACAGAAAACGGTTGGTGGATATCGCCCAGTCCCAAACTCTCATGGCCTCTCGGCAAAGAAGGTAAGACCTGGTCCCCCCCCTGTTTGTTGATGTACCAGACCACTGACATGTTGTCTGACTGAATCGCAATAGTCCCTGGAGGGAGAAAGGCAGGAAGGGCTTGCAACGCTAGAAGCACCGCCCTCATCTCCAGAACATTGATATGCAGAACGGTCTCTGTCTAAGTCCACGTACCTTGGACAGTTCTGCCCGTGTAAACCATCTGTGGTCACCGTGGCTTGGGGTTGTGGCATAACAAACGGTCGACCTTCCTGAAGCTCTTGAGATTGGAGCCACCAGATGAGGGAATTTCTGCAAACTCTGCTGAGAGGAATCGGCAAGTCCAACGGGTGGTGAAGGATGGACCACTGAACCTGCAAAGTCCACTGGAGAATCCTCATGTGTAAGAGAGCTAAGGGCGCAAGATTGACTGCTGCTGCCATGGACCCTAAAGCTCTCAGGACTGATTCCGCTGATGGGGCAGGTGACTGAAGAAGGGCTAAAACGTGTAAGGTCAAACTGCGAAGTCTGTCTGATGTCAAGAAGGCCTTGGTCTGAAGCGTGTCTATTCTGGCCCCTATGAAGTACAAGACTTGAATTTGTTGAAGAGATGACTTCTTCAAGTTTATGGTGATCCCCAATTGGGATGCTAGAAGTAGGAAGCAATCCCTGGCTAAGCAGAGTAAATGCCTGGTGGGGGTTGTAAGGAGCCAGTCATCTAGGTAAGGAAAAACCTGTATTCCCTGAAGTCTCAGGTGGGCCGCTACAACTGCCATGACCTTGGTGAACACCCTGGGGGCTGTGGTGAGGCCGAAGGGTAGGACCCTGAACTGGTAATGACTGGCCCCTAGCCGAAAGCGGAAGAACCTCCTGGATCGCCTGTCCACGAGAATGTGATAGTATGCATACTTGAGGTCTATGGAGCACATCCAGTCCTTCTCCTGCAGCAGGGGCAGAATGGATTGAAGCGTGACCATCCGGAATTTCTCCTTGGCAATGAAGAGGTTCACTGTTGAAAGGTCGAGGATCGGCCTTAAGTCCCGTGTCTTTTTTTGGCACCAAAAAGAACCTGGAGTAATTGCCTAATCCAGATTGGCCTGGGGGGACGTGCTGGATGGCTCTTTTTTCTAGCAGCTTTTTTACTTCTAAAGCTGCAGCCTCCCTCTGACTGGGTGGAACATCAGGGAGGTGCCTTGACTGAGGAGGCAGGTTTATGAAAGGGATTGAGTAACCTTTGGATACTATTCGAAGCACCCAGCCGTCTGTTGTGATGGACTACCACTGGGTCAAGTGCTTTGAAAAACGCCCCCTGACTGCCTCCAGAGAGGAGCAGTCGGGCAACCCCTCAGGGCTGCTGCGTGGGTTGGTCAGAAAACGGTTCCTGCGACCCAAACTTTTTTGGCCCCCTTCTGCCTCTGGGCCGGCGTCCACCTTGTCCCCCTTTGCCTCTGAAGGACGAAGGGTCCGGAGAGTAACGGGACTGCTGAGGCTTCCGGAACCACATCTTTTTTTGACCTCTCTGGTTCCAGGAAAAGGATCTTTGAGGAGCCGAGAAGCGGACTCGAACGGCAGACAGCGTCTTCCCGTCTTTCTCGCTCTGAACCAATGTGTCGTGGATGGTCTTCCCAAACAGGGTAGAGCCGAAGGGTGTGTTTGCGAATGACGCCTTGAAAGGTTCTGCAAAATCACAAAGCCGGAGCCAGGCGTGACGCCTTAAGGCGATGCCGGACCCGCTGGCTCTAGCGGCCCCCTCCGTGACATGGGAAAGTAGCCGCATGGACGTATCTGACACAGACTTCAGAGTGGCCATGCGAGCCGAGAAAGTCAGTTTGTCCTCGGCCGACATGGACTCAGGGGGAGACTCAGCGTATTCTTTCACCAGATCCCGCTGAAGTCTAATTACATGGGCCAAATAATTCAGCGCCCTTATGGAAAAGGTAGCTGAAGCAAACATCTGCTTCCCGATAAAATCCACTGTCCGAGACTCCTTATCAGGGGGATGGATCGAGGAACTATCCTGGGCAAGTTCCTTCTTGGTGGCTGCCGCCACCACCATGGCATCTACCGGGGAACCCTTACTCCAACCCATCCTATCCACAGGAGGACTAAGAATCCTATCTGGCCTCCTGGGGATTGGCTCTATAATATCCTGTTCCTTCCATGCCCTGGTAGTGATGAGGTCAATCAGGGGGTCGGCCGGAGGGGACACCCAAGAGGTAGATGGGCCTGCGAACGCCTCCAGGAACACAGACTCATCCGATGAAGGTTTTTGGGCTGACCACCTCCCCTTAGGCGAAGCATTTCTATAATGTCTCCAAAGGAGACGTCCTTGGGGGGGTGACCTGGGGGAACCTTCCCCTTCCTCCAAATCCCTGTCCTCCGTGAGGGACTCAGTGGAGTCCAAGTGCCTCCTCTTACACTTACGTTTGTGAGGGGCCTCCTCGGTGGGACTGTCCGACGAGGGCTCACCAACAAGGTCGTGTTCCACCAGTGGAACGGGCTGGGGCTTCAACGCAGGCTGTCCCTGGGACTGGATAATGGAAGACAAGCCCAGCTGCAAGGGAGTGGGGGCGGGATCCGAAGAAAGAGCAGGGGGTCTCGGAACCTCTCGAGAGGACCCTCTCCATCACGTCGAAAGCTGAGGATGAACCGATCTCTCTGGGCTCCGTGGTTAACATCCTCAGATCCGGCGCGGGGATCAGCGTCGGAGCCGGAACTCTCGGACCCGAGAGGGAAGTGTGCTCCGACCGAAACAGAGCCGAAGACACACTGGCCCCCTCGGATTCGACGCACGGCTCTCAGCCCAGAGAGCTCGGATCCGAAAGGGGATCCGACAAATTCGAGAGCATGGCTGGCTTCGAGGTAGCGATAACCATCTGCGCCGACTCCCTGACTCCTCAGATCCGAAGGCTCCGAAACCCGATAGTGGATCGGAGAAGGAACTATCAGGGCAAAAAGTGTGCCTGAACTCCCACCCGGAGGGGGGGGGGGCAGCACTCCCGTCTGCAGCTGGGTTTGGAGGAAACGACGCATCATCCAGTCCATATCAGCGTCAGAGAGGCTACAGGTTGACCTAGAGGAGGTCGCCAAAGCTGGCTGGGAGGGCCGCCGCGACGACCTTGAAGATGGTCAGGCCTCCGGCGAGAAGCGTGGAGAACGGAGCCGAGGGGAGAAAGGCCTGGAGACCTTCTGGGGTGAGGAGAGCAGCTTAGCAGGCGGGGCTGAGGGGGCCGAGTCGGCTCGCAGCTTGGGGCTTCTATGCCTCTCTTTCTCCCTCTCTCTCGTCTTTTTTTGAGTCCCTCTCTCCCTGGGATGAAGTGGGAGGTTGAGTCCCAGCCAGGGGAGAGGGAACAGCAAGCTGAACAGCTGCGGCTGTAGCCACTGAGGGAGAGGAGGAGGAAGCCGACTCCGCAAGTAGGGAGACCTGACAGAATCAGCTTATTCCTCCTATTGCTCAAGGCCCGCGGGTTAAAGGCTGCGCAAATTTGGCAGCCCAGTGATAAATGTGGTACCCCCCCCAGGCAGAGGACGCACTAAATGTGGCCATCTGCTGGGGAAAGCTTATGGCCACACTCAGTGCACTTAGAAAAGAAGGCCTTTGGGGCCTCGGCCATGATTTCTAAATTAAAACACACACGCGCCCACACAAACACTCTGGGAAGGGTTCACTACGCTTTAAACTACGAGGGTAAAACTCAGGGGTTTAAACTAGGGAATTATACTATCCACACACACACAAAGGCTAAGAAAGATTTTGAGAAAAAAATCTACTTACAATCGCATAAACGCTAGGAGCTCGAGAAACTCGTGCCTGACAAAGCTGCGGCAAACAAGATCTGAGAATTGGAAGGAGGTAGCAGGGTATTATGGGTAAGGGGGAGGAGCTTGGAGCTCGGATCTCTAGCTTGGAAAGCTGCTGGGTCGGATCAGATACCCACAGGTAGTTACCTACTTCAGATGCTTCTTTTAAGTCTAGGGTTGACAGCCAGGCATCCTTGGCTAGCATAGGAAGAAGCTGTTGAAGAGTTAGCATTTTGAATTTTGGAACCACCAGAAGGGTGTTGAGAATAGACAGGTCCAGGATAGGATGCCAGGAGTTTTCTTTTCTGGTAACCAGGAGCAGTCCTGAATAAAAACTTTGTCCCCTTTGTTCTGCTAAGACAGGATGAATAGCTCTGATACTGAGAAGAGAGAGAACTTGTTTTTGGGCCTCCACTCACTGATTTGGGGGAAGGTCTGGCCATCCACTTGGGGTTGGGAGTGACTGGAATCTGTATCCTAGGGAAACTATGTTTAAAACCCATTTGTCCTGGGTAATGAGTTCCCAGTTTTTTTGCATACAGGGTGAGCTTTCCTGCTAAGGGAGCAAGTAGTTGAGCAGGACTTGGAAGAGTTTAGGATAAGTCATTGTGCCGTTTTTCTATAGGGGGTGGCTTACTACTCCCTGCTTTGGAAGTGGGAGCCCCCACTGCTTGGATATGTGCATAGCCTGAGACTGAAGTCTTGGTGGTCTGCTGCTCCTGGGTTTGGACTGAGAAGGCCTGGAAGGGACTGGAAAAGACCAGTTCATTGAAGGCCAATGCCTACCAAATCTAGGAGGCTGTACTTGTAAGAAATCTTTAACAGTTTGCATAGATTTAGCTTTTTCCTCCATCCTTTTTGAAGACGTCTTCTGCTTTGTTGCCAAAAAGGCGGTCTTGGTTGGGTGCATCCAGTAATTTTGCTTTAACATGATCTGGCAAGTTTTGTTCCTTAAGCCAAGCATGCCTTCTAAGTACAGACTCAGTGAAAGCAGTCTTGCAAGATGCTTCTAAAGCATCAAAACCAGACTGCAAAGTATGTTTACCAACTTGTTCAGCAGAATGCATTAACTCTTGCAAATCTTTGTGTTCAGCAGAGTCAGGAATCAACATAATTTTCTGTTTAAGTAGTCCCATAACATGCTGCTGACACTAACATATGAAACTGGCAATTTAAAGCCCTAATGGCTAAAGCAGAAGAAGTGTATACCTTCTTACCCCATCTGTCTAAAGCTCTAGAGTCCCTATCAGAAGGGGTAGGATTTTTGGCAGTAGTAGCCTTAACGCCTTTTGGCCCTCGGGGAAATGGTCTCTGGATCCACAGTAGGATTTTTGAAGAGGAATTTGTGAGTCGGGTACTCTGTAGTACCAGTCAGGTTTCCTGGGAACTGGAGGCAAAGTGTCTGGGGGTAAGGCTGGATTCCAAGAAAACATCATCTACAATCTCCAGAACAGGAGGGTTCGCTAGAGGCCTGTGTTGAGGCAGGAGTAAAAATTCCCTAAGTCTCTTTTTGGACTCAGAACAGTCCTGGCTTTCCCAGTGGAAATGTTCCCTAAGGGTATGCAAGGTTTCACCAAAAGAAAAATCTTCTGGAGGGAAAGCAGAGGGAATGGAATCCTCTGCATCAGAATCCTCATAAGAAGATAAGGGTAACTCCTGGTAGTCAGAAGGAACAGAAATATCAGATTCCTGATCAGAAGAATCAGAAAGAAAATCAGTTCTAGGTCTCTTAGAGGGGGGAGGCTGGCTTCCCCTAATTAAGGTAATAAGGTCTTCAGCCATTCTAATCATTTGTTTTTGAGGTACTTGGGCCTGAGAATGCGGTTTGGTCGTCGTTTTTCTAGGCACAGTGCGAGATTTAGGCCTGAAGAATTTGGTATTTCTAGCTTGAAACAAAGTCATCGGTTTAATATGAAAGTTGGTAGGGCTGAATAAACCCTCAGAAGCCAGTGCCTGCTCAGCAGATCCAGACCCAACCAAGGTAGAGACATTTGCAGGTTCCATAGACGAAGAAGCATCTCGTGGCATACTGGACTCTGAATGGGTCTCAGTAAAGGCCTGCAAATCTGTAGTAGCGGGTATCAGGGGCTGCAAAGGCGCCTGAGTACCGGCAGACCGACGACTAGCTTAAAGTACAGTTTTGTACCTACCATAAATGTAGATGGTCGAGTGTAAACACTGCTGCAGTCATTACACTTAGGTTATCCTGCCGTCAGGCGGATCCCCAGTCAGCCTGAGTTCCAAAGTCCTGGTCTGGTGTCAGTTGCTGTCGCCTCCTCCCCGACGTCAGTGCGACAGGGGTATACAAGATGCAGCAGATGCCATTTTCTTCAGTTTTTCTTGCCCAAGATGTCAGGTGCCCCCAAATAGGTAGGCAATTCAAATTGCTAGTAAAATATACAAAAGAAAAAAAGCAAACAACCATTTTTAGTTACCAGCAAATACTCCCCATAGGTAATAAAGGGTAGGTGACATAGGTAAGTACCAGAAAGTAAGAGGGGAAGGAGGGAGGGTAACCTGGACTGCAGCAGTGTTTACACTCGAACATCTACATTTATGGTAGGTACAAAACTGTACTATATTCATCGTGTTACACTGCTGCAGTCATTACACTTGGGTGGAATCCCAAAGCTGAGGTAGGGAGGCTGGATCTATAAGGCATTAGGGGTGGCTATAAGGCCCTGCAGTACAGCAATGGCAAAGCCAGCTCTGGATTTGGAGTATAAAGGCAAATGGTAAAGTTTGGTGAAGGTATGCACAGAACTCCATGTTGCTGCTTCCAAAATATCCTTGGTAGGTGGTACTCTGAGGTAGGCAGTTGAAGTGGCTGTTGCCCTGGTGGAGTGAGATCTAATGCTGCTAGGTACAGGTTTCCCATGGTAGGTATAGCAGAAACGTATACAGTGTCCTATCCATTTTGAAAAAGTCTGCTTTGAAATGGCTTCTCCCTGTGCTCTTGCAGCGTATGCTACCAATAATTGCTCAGATTTTCTGAAAGCTTTGGTTTTGCCCAAGTAGAAGCGTAACTGCCTGTGAATGTCCAAAGAATGTAGTAGTCTTTCCCCTTTGTTCTGTGGTTTTGGATAAAAAGTTGGCAAGTGAATAGTTTGGTTTAGAGCCACACTTGATACCACCTTTGGCATAAACGTAGGGTTAGTTCTTAAAGACACCCTGCCCTGGTGGAAGATGAGGAAAGGTTCCACTGCCATTAGTGCCTGTAATTCTGAAACTCTTCGTGCTGATGCTATTGCCAGTAGCAGAGCAGTTTTCCAAGAGATGTATTTTAATTCTGCTGTGTTAGCTGGCTCAAAAGAAGGTAAAGTTCATTTTTCCAAAACAAAGTTGAGGTCCCAAGTTGGTGTATGTGCTCTACGGGGTGGTCTTATGTTTTTAGCCCCTCTGAGGTACTGTTTGAGCAAAGGATTAGAAAAAATTGGTGGATCCGTGTTGTAATGAGCAGAAATAGCTGAGGCATGGATCTTGATGGATGAGAAGGAGAGGCCCTTGTCCAGCATCTCAGTTAAGTATTGAAGTATCTGAGGAATGTTTAGGACAAGAGGGTCAAGGTTGTGAGCTTGGTTCCAGGCACAGAATCTCTTCCATTTTTCCGAGTAGGCTTTCCTGGTGCTAGGCCTTCTGGCCTCCAGAATGACATCCATAACAGCTGTGGAGAGAGGCATTGCTTACCTGACTAAGGAATTTTCCATGCAGCTAGATTTAAGGTCTTTAGCTGGCTGTGAAGTATCTGATTGTTGTGCTGTGTCAACAGATGTGGGATTTGAGGCAAAATCCAGGGTGGTTCTTGTGCTAAGTTCTTTAAGATTGGGTACCAGTGCTGGCGTGGCCAGTCTGGTGCAATCAGGATCATCTTTGGCTCTTCCTGCCTGGCTTTTATGAGTACCTTTGGAAGGAGAGGTAAAGGGGGGAAAGCGTATACTTGTATTATTTTCCAGCTGAATGAGAGGGCATCCACTTTCCATGCTTGTGGATGGTAGCTCCTTGTGCAGAATTTCTGCAATTGGCAGTTCATTGGGGATGCAAACAGATCTATGTCCGGGCTCCACCATTTCTGTGTTATCATTCTGAATATTTGTGGGTCCAATTTCCATTCGTGGGGGTCCATGATGTTTCTGCTTAGGTCGTCTGCCAGTGTATTTTTCTCTCCTGGCAGGAATTGTGCTTGCAGATGAACTTGGTAGCTTAGAGCTGTGTTCCACAAGGTCATGGCTTGTCTGCAGAGGTGGTAGGAGTGTGTGCCCCCTTGCTTATGTACCACATAACTGTGGTGTTGTCTGTCTTTAGTAGTAATTGTCCTGGATGCAGCAGGTCCTTGAAAGCTATAATTGCATTTTCTACAGCTAGCATCTCTTTTTGATTGATGAGGAGATGTCTTTGCTCTGTGGGCCACTCGCCCTGGATACAGTTTCCTGCCATGTGTGCTCCCCAGGCGTAATCCAATGCATCTGTTGTCAGTGTTTGCCTGGCTGTGGGTTGAGTGAAAGGCTGTCCCTTGTTGAGGTGACAAGCTTGAGCCCACCATCGAAACTCCTGTTGAAGGCAAGGAATTAGTGGTATAACTGTTTCCAAACGTTGACAGTGTTGAGACCATACACTCTTATGTACCATTGAAGTTTCCTCATACGCAGTCTGGCATATGGAATTAGTAGTATGCAAGATGCCATGTAGCCCAAGGTCTGCAGAATTTTTCTTGCAGGGAGTTGGGTCTTTGTTGCCATTAAATGAAAATATTGAGTCAGTTGTCCTTGCTTGTCTGGCGTGAGATAAGCCATCTGGGCCATTGTGTTCAAGCTGGCACCCAGGAATATTATCTGTTGTGAGGGCACTAGTTTTGATTTCTTTTCGTTTACTGTGTACCCCAGGCAACTTTATAACTTTTTTACGTATGCCAGATGCTTTAGTAGAATGTCCTTGCTCTCTGCTTGAATCAGGCAGTCGTCCAGGTATGGATAAATTTGAATTCCTTTATGTCTGCAAAATGCAATTACTGGTGCGAGGCACTTTGTGAAGACCCTGGGCGCAGTAGATAAGCCAAAGGGCAGTGCAGAGAATTGATAGTGCATTGAACCAGCTAGAAATCTGAGGTATCTTCTGCAGTTTTGTCTGATAGGGACATGCAGGTATGCCTCTGAGGTCCAAAGTCACGAGCCAAGCTTTCTTGCCCAGCATGGGAAGAAGCTGCTGTAGTGTCAACATTTTGAATTTCGGAACATCCAGGTAAGTGTTTAGAGAAGAAAGGTCCAGAATGGGTCTCCAGGCTTTGTCCTTTCTGGGAACCAGAAAGAGTCTCGAGTAAAATCCTTGTCCTTGCTCCTGTGGTGGCACCTTTTGAATAGCTCTCATGTCCATGAGTGCTGTAATTTGTTTTTGAGCCTCTGCCCATTGATTTGGTGGCAGATTTGGCATTCCTTTTAACCTTGGCAGAGTGTGAAAGTGGAACCTGTAACCTTGAGATACAATACTAAGAACCCATTTGTCTTTGGTGATGAAATGTCAATTGTGATAAGAGGGGGCTGCCAAGAGAGAGCTGTTTGGCAGCTGCAGTGGAAAGTCATTGAGGCTGCTTTTTATAAGGTTGAGGCCTGTCTTCCCCTTCTTTCTGGCCTGGTGTACCCCACTGTCGAGACCTGTAAGGGCCTTGTGCCTGACCTCTACCTCTTGGACGTCTGTATCTGCCCCTTTGAGGTCTGTCTGTGACTGGAAAGGACCAATTCTTTGTTGGCCAGTTTCTGCTAAAACGAGGAGGCTGAACCTGTAAGAAATCTTTCACCGTTTGCATAGATTTTGCCTTATCCTCCATCTTCTTTAATACCTCCTCTGCCTTAACTCCAAACAGCACATCCCGCTGCAAAGGTGCATCCAATAATTTGACCTTAACATGATCTGGTGACGTATGTTCTTTAACCAAGCATGCCTTCTAATGACTGAGGCTGTAACTGCTGCTCTACAGGAGGCCTCTAAGGAATCAAACCCACATTGCAAAGTATGTTTTCCCACTTGTTCAGCTGCATGCAATAAATACTGCATTTCTTTAAAATTAGGAGGATCTGAATCTGGAAGCATCTTTTGTTTCAACTGAGACATCAAAAATTGCTGATATTTTAGCATGTGAAACTGGCAATTCAAGGCTCTCATTGCTAAAGTTACAGACGTATATACCTTCTTTCCCCATTTGTCTAATGCTCTGGAATCTCTGTCAGAGGGAACTGGGTTTTTTGCTGATGAGGCCTTAACCCCTTTGGGTCCCTGAGAAATAGTATCAGGGTCTGCAACAGGGATTTGTACAGAAGTTTGTGAGAGTCAGGGACTCTGTAATATCTATCAGGTTTAACTGGGGCTGGGGGTAAGGAGTCAGTGTTTAAACTGGATCCAGTGTACACATCATCCACAATATCTAAAACTGGTGGGATAGCAAGGGGTCTGTGTTGAGGCAATAAAAGTAAGTCTCTGAGCCTTTTCTTGGATTCTGAGTAATCCTGGCCTTCCCAATGGAAATGTTCCCTCATGGTATGCAAGGTTTCCCCAAAGGAGAAGTCCTCAGGTGGAGAGGCTGATGGAATTGATTCCTCAGCATCAGAATCCTCATAAGGGGGTAAAGAATATCCTAGGTCTGAGGATGAGTCTGAGGAAATGGACACCTGATTCATAGTCTGCATCCTGTCTGGGCCTTTTATCATGCGGGGGATGGGACCCCCTGACCAGGGTGACTAGGTCTTCGGCCATTTCTAGCATTTGTTTCTTAGGCATGGAAACCTGTCCTGGAGAGAGTTGTGTCTGTTTCTTTGCTTTTAAGGAGGGCTTAGACTTAGCAGAGGGTTTAATAGTTAACTGGGTAGGGCTGAAAACACCCTCTGTAGCTGTGGATTGCTCAGCTACTTCGGTTTCCTCTGTAGGGTTAGGATCGGAAAGCTGAAACCCTAATGTGTCCGAAGGCCCAGCCAGCTCCACGTGGGAGTCGGAGGCGGTCTGTGGTTCTGTGGAAGCGGTTGTCAGGGGCTGCGTAGGCGCGTCGCTGAAAACCGGAGAACCAGTGACCGGCATAGAAGAGGCGTCGTCGTCAGTTTTGGGCCTCGGATGCCTGTCCTTGTCCTTGCGCTTTTTATGCGTTCCGGTCATCGGAAGTTCCGACGGCATGGTTTAATTGAATTTTATCCCAAAATAATGTCGGGCAAAATCAAACCGACGTTTAATAGTGCGCTTGTTAAACCTAGCACAAAACCCACAACCAGTGACGTCGTGGTCAAGGCCTAGGCATGGAATACAAAAGTCCTTATGAGGTATTTGCTTCCCACAAGAAATACAATTATTAACTTTTACTGACATCGGTCTGAGGCAAGAAAAAGTTTCCCCAATGGGGTACTTAGCTTTTTAAGAAGACTTCAGTTCTGGATTCGGAATGAAAATCTCGGGAGTTGGCCGACCGGCACTTGCAAACTGCTTCTGCTTCGGGCACCGTGCGGCAAGAGAGACTGAAGAAAATGGCGTCGGCTGCATCTTATATACCCTTGTCACACAGACGCCAGGGAGGAGGTGACAGCAACCGACGCCGGACCAGGACTTTGGAACTCAGGCCAACTGGGGAACCGCCTGACGGCAGGATAACCCAGGTGTAATGACTGCAGCAGTGTAACACGATGAACATCGGAAGCGTCGTCGGTAGTTTTGGACCCCTTGCGGTCTGTCTCCATCTTTATCCTTACACTTTTTCGGAAGATCGGTAGTCGGATGGCTTAACGAAGCCATTTTGGAGTACGGAGATCGAGAATGGAAGTATTTAGCTACAAAAATAGCCTGACGACGAATAGTTTGGGTGTTGAATAAGGCACAAAACTGACAGCGAGGGACGTTGTGGTCTGGGCCTAAACAGGTGATGCAGTAAGAATGAAAATCTCTATGAGGTATTTGCTTTCCACAGGCAAGACAGTTGTTAATTTTTTCTGACATCGGTTAGAACAAGAAAAAAGGATCCCCAATGGGGTACTTATCTTTTTGAAGACTTCAGCTCTGAAACTCGAAAATGAAAATTTCAGGAGTCGGCTGACCAGCACTTGCGAACTGCTTCTGCTTCGGGCACCGCATGGCAAGAAAGATTGATGCAATGGTGTTGGCTGCATGTTTTCTACCCCTGACGACCTGACGTCATGGAAGAAGCGACGGCATCAGACGCAGAAATCCGAAGACTCTGGTAATCAGGATGGCTGAGGGCTATCTGTAGGCAGATAACCCAAATGTGATGACTGCAACAGTGAAACACAAAGAACATCAAAGCAACCGACGCAGAAATACTAAACCTCTGGTATTCGGGCAGACTGAGAGCTACCCCTGGCAGGATAACCCAAGTGTGATGACTGCAACAGTGAAATACGAAGAACATCATCTACAGTAAGTGGGTCCAGGTCAAGAGAAAGACAAACAGAAAACCTCTTCCATTTAGGTAAGCTGGTTTTCCTAGCAGTAAGTTTCCTGCCTTCCAGCAGGACTTGCAGCATGTCCTCAGAAAAAAGGAGTCTTATGGGGAATCAAACCCTATCACCTACAATGTCAGTTGAAGCATGGACAGGGGCGGATGGATAAGATATCCCTTGTCTTGTACGAGTAGATCCACCCTGTGAGGCAGCTTGTGATGATTGCCCTTGGCTACATGAAGAAGTAGAGCTAACCAGTACTGTTGCGGCCAAAAGGGAGTCACCAACAAAATTATGGGAGCATCCTGTTGAATCTTGAACAGGACTCTCGGAATGAAAGGAAGGAGAAGGAATGTATAAAGAAACATTCCCTTCCAGTAGGCAGGAAGGACATCCCCCTTCCATACCAGAGGACCTGGGACTGTGGCACAAAACACAGGAAGTTGTCTGTTCAGAGGGGAGGCAAAGAGATCTACTTGAGGAGTACCCCACTGGCGAACAATATCCAGAAACACATCCATGTGAAGCATCCATTAGTGGGACTGAGTGAAGGACCTATTCAGAGTGTCTGTCACAATTTTCTGATCTGAAGGAATATAAACTGCCTGAAGAGTCACTTGATACTTGACAGCCAGATCCCCATACCAGAAGTGCCAGCCAGCAAAGAAGGTAAGATCTTGTTCCCCCTGTTTGTTGATATGCCACATACCTGTGGTACTGAGACAGGCCCCAGAGAGAAATCAGGATGAAAAACCTGAAGAGCCAGCATAAAAGCTAATCTCTGACGCTGATGTGCTCCTTCTACTGACAAGGCGACCACACTCCCTGAACCTCTAGGGAGCAAAACATTGCTCCCCATCCCACATCTGAAGCATCTGTGAAGAGATCCTGAGAGGGAAGAGGAGGATGAAAAAGGTGCCCTGGATTCAGAGACAACTGCTGAATCCACCACAGAAGTTCCTTCTTGAGACAAGGAAGAAGAGAACTGTAAAGTCTAGATGATGTGCATGTTGAAGCCACACTGACTTCGGAAACCACTGGAACTTCCTCATGTGGAGTTTGGCCTAATGGAGCATTGGAATGGTGGAAGCCATGAAACCCAGAGCTCTCAAACTCCCTGACTGTAATGGAGGCCAAGGGAAGAAGAGTCTGAAAGTAAGAAATGACAGTTAAGGCCTTTGTAGGAGAAAGGGATGCCAGCATTCGCACTGTCTGAATCCTGCAACCCAGAAAGACATGATCCTGGGAAGACTAAGTTTATTGTGAACCCCGGGCTCCGAAGAAGAGAAAAGTACAGTTTTGTACCTACCATAAATGTAGATGTCCGAACTGGATAGCATCTGCAGTCATAACAACTGGGTTGTCCTGTCGTCAGGCAGCCCTTGGTCGCCGGATTCCAAAGTCTGGGTCCGGCTTCGCTGATGTCACTTCACCCGCGTCATCTCTGCTGGTCTTCGGGTATAAAGGCATCAGCCGACGCCATTTTCCTCAGTGTTTCTTGCCCCAGATGCCAGTTGCCCTCTTGGAAGGCTAAATTTTGGATAAATGCCAATGTTTCCAAAAAGATAGAAGGCAAACACAAAAAATAAGCATGTATGTACATATATACAAACAAATACACCATAAGAGACTCTCCACAGCTAGCTATTAGGAGGGTAAATACCCTAGGAGTACCACAGAGGGAAGGAGGAGGTAATCCTGACTGCAGATGCTATCCAGTTCGACATCTACATTTATGGTAGGTACAAAACTGTACTATGTCCTTCATAGATGCATCTGCAGTCATAACAACTGGGTAGAATACCATAGCCAACTAGGGGAGGAGGATGATAAAATTATGGTGTGGTTAGGATCCCTTGCAATACAGCAGTGGCAAACCCTGCTCGGGATCTAGAATATAGAGGTAAATTATAATGCTTGGCAAATGTATGCACGGAGGTCCAAGTAGCCGCCTCAATAATGTCCTTGGTTGCCACTCCTCGTAAGAAAGCTGTGGTAGTGGCTGTAGCCCTTGTAGAATGAGGCCTTATGTTCTGTGGAATTGGTTTTCCATGGAAGGAGTAACAAAATCTTATGCAATTTCCTATCCATTTGGAGATTGTCTGTTTGGAAATTGCTTTTCCTTCCCTCCCTGTTGCATAGGCTACCAAAAGCTGGTCAGTTTTTCTGTTACTTTTGGTTCTGTCCAGGTAGTAGCGTAGCTGTCTATGTACGTCCAAGGTATGCAGCATTCTTTCCCCTCTGTTTTGTGGATTGGGAAAAAAGGTAGGTAGGTGGATTGCCTGGTTTAAAGACACTCTGGATACCACCTTAGGCATAAATGTAGGATTAGTTCTCATGGACACCCTATCTTTATGGAAGATTAGGAAGGGTTGTACTGCCATTAAGGCCTATAGTTCCGAAACCCTCCTTGCTGAGGTAATTGCCAGTAGGATGGATAAGATATCCCTTGTCTTGTACGAGTAGATCCACCCTGTGAGGCAGCTTGTGATGATTGCCCTTGGCTACATGAAGAAGTAGAGCTAACCAGTACTGTTGCGGCCAAAAGGGAGTCACCAACAAAATTATGGGAGCATCCTGTTGAATCTTGAACAGGACTCTCGGAATGAAAGGAAGGAGAAGGAATGTATAAAGAAACATTCCCTTCCAGTAGGCAGGAAGGACATCCCCCTTCCATACCAGAGGACCTGGGACTGTGGCACAAAACACAGGAAGTTGTCTGTTCAGAGGGGAGGCAAAGAGATCTACTTGAGGAGTACCCCACTGGCGAACAATATCCAGAAACACATCCATGTGAAGCATCCATTAGTGGGACTGAGTGAAGGACCTATTCAGAGTGTCTGTCACAATTTTCTGATCTGAAGGAATATAAACTGCCTGAAGAGTCACTTGATACTTGACAGCCAGATCCCCATACCAGAAGTGCCAGCCAGCAAAGAAGGTAAGATCTTGTTCCCCCTGTTTGTTGATATGCCACATACCTGTGGTACTGAGACAGGCCCCAGAGAGAAATCAGGATGAAAAACCTGAAGAGCCAGCATAAAAGCTAATCTCTGACGCTGATGTGCTCCTTCTACTGACAAGGCGACCACACTCCCTGAACCTCTAGGGAGCAAAACGTTGCTCCCCATCCCACATCTGAAGCATCTGTGAAGAGATCCTGAGAGGGAAGAGGAGGATGAAAAAGGTGCCCTGGATTCAGAGACAACTGCTGAATCCACCACAGAAGTTCCTTCTTGAGACAAGGAAGAAGAGAACTGTAAAGTCTAGATGATGTGCATGTTGAAGCCACACTGACTTCAGAAACCACTGGAACTTCCTCATGTGCAGTTTGGCCTAATGGAGCATTGGAATGGTGGAAGCCATGAAACCCAGAGCTCTCAAACTCCCTGACTGTAATGGAGGCCAAGGGAAGAAGAGTCTGAAAGTAAGAAATGACAGTTAAGGCCTTTGTAGGAGAAAGGGATGCCAGCATTCGCACTGTCTGAATCCTGCAACCCAGAAAGACATGATCCTGGGAAGACTAAGTTTATTGTGAACCCCGGGCTCCGAAGAAGAGAAAAGTACAGTTTTGTACCTACCATAAATGTAGATGTCCGAACTGGATAGCATCTGCAGTCATAACAACTGGGTTGTCCTGTCATCAGGCAGCCCTTCGGTCGGCCGGATTCCAAAGTCTGGGTCCGGCTTCGGCTGATGTCGCACTTCACCCGACGTCATCTCTGCTGGTCTTCGGGTATAAAGGCATCAGCCGACGCCATTTTCCTCAGTGTTTCTTGCCCCAGATGCCAGTTGCCCTCTTGGAAGGCTAAATTTTGGATAAATGCCAATGTTTCCAAAAAGATAGAAGGCAAACACAAAAAATAAGCATGTATGTACATATATACAAACAAATACACCATAAGAGACTCCCCCCCCCAGCTAGCTATTAGGAGGGTAAATACCCTAGGAGTACCACAGAGGGGAAGGAGGGTGGTAATCCTGACTGCAGATGCTATCCAGTTCGGACATCTACATTTATGGTAGGTACAAAACTGTACTATGTCCTTCATAGATGCATCTGCAGTCATAACAACTGGGTAGAATACCATAGCCAACTAGGGGAGGATGATGATAAAATTATGGTGTGGTTAGGATCCCTTGCAATACAGCAGTGGCAAACCCTGCTCGGGATCTAGAATATAGAGGTAAATTATAATGCTTGGCAAATGTATGCACGGAGGTCCAAGTAGCCGCCTCAATAATGTCCTTGGTTGCCACTCCTCGTAAGAAAGCTGTGGTAGTGGCTGTAGCCCTTGTAGAATGAGGCCTTATGTTCTGTGGAATTGGTTTTCCATGGAAGGAGTAACAAAATCTTATGCAATTTCCTATCCATTTGGAGATTGTCTGTTTGGAAATTGCTTTTCCTTCCCTCCCTGTTGCATAGGCTACCAAAAGCTGGTCAGTTTTTCTGTTACTTTTGGTTCTGTCCAGGTAGTAGCGTAGCTGTCTATGTACGTCCAAGGTATGCAGCATTCTTTCCCTCTGTTTTGTGGATTGGGAAAAAGGTAGGTAGGTGGATTGCCTGGTTTAAAGACACTCTGGATACCACCTTAGGCATAAATGTAGGATTAGTTCTCATGGACACCCTATCTTTATGGAAGATTAGGAAGGGTTGTACTGCCATTAAGGCCTATAGTTCAAACCCTCCTTGCTGAGGTAATTGCCAGTAGGAAAGCAGTTTTCCATGATAGGTGCTGTAGATCTGCTGTTGCTGCTGGTTCGAACGGAGGGAGTGTCAACTTTTCTAGCACAAAGTTCAAGTCCCATGCTGGTAATGGTGGTTTCCTTGGAGGTTTTACATTCTTGATCCCTCTGAGGAACTGCCTGAGTAGAGGATGTGAAAAGACAGGTGGATCAAAGCTGTATTCTGCTGAAATAGCTGATGCATGTATCTTGATGGAGGAATAGGACAGGCCTGTATGTAAAAGCTCTGCCAAATACTCCAGAATGTTTGCAATATCTATATTCGACACATCTTTTCCTCTTTCAGTACTCCAAATGACAAACCTTTTCCATTTTCCTGCATAGTTCCTTCTGGTTGAAGGTCTGCGGGCTTCAAGGATAATGTCTTTAACCCTTTGGGAAAGATCTGGCTTAGTTGCTGCTATGTGATGTTCCAGGCAGTCAGCTGCAAAGTTTTAGGTTTGGATGCATGATGCTGTAGTTGTTCTGAGTTAACATCAAAGGCATCAGGGGTATTGACCACATTTTCTCGAGACATGCTCCTCAGCAGTGGGTACCAGTGTTGTCTTGGCCAGTTCGAGCTATCAGGATTATCCTTGGACGTTCCTCTTTGATTTTCAGTAATACCTTGTGTATCAAGGGAAGAGGTGGAAATGCATATGCTGTCAGACCTGTCCAGCTGAAGGAAGAGAATCCACCTTCCATGCAAGTGGGTGGAATGTCCTTGTGCAGAATTTTTGAGCTGGTGATTGAGAGGGAAGCGAATAGATCTATTTGTGGCATTCCCCATTTCTTTGTGATGGTCTTGAAGATGTCTGGGTGTAGCATCCATTCGTGAGCATCCGAGGTGGTTCTGCTTAACATGTCTGCTAGGGTGTTCTCTTTTCCCGGTACAAATATTGCCTGTAACTGGATGTTGTAGCTGAGAGCCAGATTCCAAAGGTCCAAAGTCATTCTGCATAGGGGGTATGAATGAGTGCCTCCCTGTTTGTTGATGTACCACATGACTGTGGTGTTGTCTGTCCTTATCATCAAATGGCCTTCTTTGAGGAATGGTCTGAATTTTTGGATTGCCAATTTTACTGCCAGCATTTCTTTTTGGTTTATGTGCAAGTGCAGCTGGTCCTGAGTCCACAATCCTTGTACGCATTTGTCCAGCATGTGCACCCCCCCATCCTAGGTCTGAGGCGTCTGTTGTGATGGTTTGGCTTGTTCGAAACTTGTGGAAGGGTAGGCCTGGGTTTGACTGGCATGCTTGGGCCCACCAGAGGAATTCCTGTTTTAGGCATGGGATTAATGGTATTTCTGCTTCTAGGCTGTGTCTGTGTTGAGACCATAAATTCTTTAGGTACCACTGTAGTTTTCTCATATGCAGTCTGGCATGTGGTACCAAGATTATGCATGATGCCCAAGGCCTGCAGAACTTTTCTTGCTGTTAGTTTGTTCTGTCTTGTTAATGCCAAGAAGTAAAGAGGGAGTTCTTTTTGTTTTTCTGTAGTTAGGAATGCCATTTGTTTTACTGTGTCCAATTCAGCCCAAGAATGTTCTTGTCTGGGATGGTATCAGCCTTGACTTTTGTAAGTTGACTGTGTATCCCAGGGCTTGTAGCAAGTAAATGACCCTTTGTAAATCTGTTGTCAGCTTGCTTTTGTTGTCCGCTTGTAGCAGGCAGTCGTCCAGGTATGGATAAATTTGGATTCCCTGTAGTCTGCAGTGAGCGATTACTGATGCCAGGCATTTTGTGAATACTCTGGCAGTAGATAAGCCAAAGGGCAATGCTGAGAATTGATAATGCTCTGATCCTGCAAGAAATCTGAGGTATCTTCTGCAATTGGGTCGAATGGGGACGTGCAGGTATGCCTCCTTGAGATCTAGAGTTACCAGCCAACACTCCTTGCCCAGCATGGGAAGAAGTTGCTGTAGGGTCAGCATTTTGAATTTTGGGACAATGATATATGTGTTTAAGATGGACAGGTCGAGAATAGGTCTCCAACTTTTCTCTTTTCTTGGTACTAGGAAGAGTCTGGAGTAGAATCCTTTGCCCTGTTCTGTTATTGGTACTCTTTCCACAGCTCTCATCTTGGATAATCCACTTGTCTTTTGTGATATAGTGCCAATTTTTCGAAAATAAGGCTAACTTTCCGCCTAATGGTGCTGCTATTTGCTCCCTGGTAGGCGGAGTTAGAGTCAAGTCACTGTGATTGTCCTGTTGCAGTGGCAGTGGTTGTGTCTGTGCCTCTGTTATTACCTTGTCACTGTCATCCTCTGTAGGCACCTCCTCTGGACTGATTTCTGCCTCTGGATCGTCTGTTTCTGCCCCTTTGGGATCTTGTGGAGTCAGGAAAGGACCAATTTTTGGCAGGCCAGTTCCTGCTAAACCTTGGGGGCTGAACCTGTAAGAAATCTTTAACTGTCTGTACAGATTTTGCCTTTTCTTCCATTTTCTTCATTACCTGCTGGGCAGGTGTACCAAATAAACTGGCCTTATCCATGGGAGCATCTAATAGCTTTGCTTTAACATGATCCGGTAAGACCTGTTCTTTCAGCCATGCATGTCTTCTTATCACTGTGCCAGTCATGGCTGATCTAAATGAAGCCTCCAGTGCATCATAGCCACATTTTAAGGAATGGTTACTAACCTGTTGTATGTTATTTACCATTTCTAATACATATTTCTTGTCTAAAGATTCATCAGAGGATACTTTCTTAGTTAACTGATCAAGCATAAACTCTTGGTATTGGATCATGTGAAATTGACAGTTTAAAGCTCTAGCTGAGAGAGTAGCAGAGGTGTAAACTTTTTCCCCATCTGTCTAAGGACCTGGATTCCCTTTCTGAAGGAATAGGGTTTTGCTGTGGTCGAGGCTACTGCCTTAGGCCCCTGGGAAATAGTTTCGGGTCTGCCAGTGGGGCCTTGTATAGGTGGTGATGAGTGTCAGGTACCCTGTAATATCTATCAGGTTTGGCAGGGGCAGGAGGTAAAGAATCAGGAGCAGTGCAGACATCATTAAATGCGTCATCCACAACAGGTAAAACAGGAGGTATAGCTAAGGGCCTATGTTGTGGTAAGTGCAGGAAGGTCCTAAGCCTTTTTCTTGAGTCTGAGAAATCTTGTCCCTGCCATTGGAATTGTTCTCTCATGGCATGCAAGGTTTCCCCAAAGGAAAATTCCTCTGGTGGAGAGGCAGCTGGAATGGATTCTTCAGCATCGGAGTCTTCATATGTAGAAAAAGGGTCCTCTGGCTGTTCTGAAATGTCGGAGTCATCCGCAGAAGCCTCAGAGGACACTGGCTCGGGGGCTCTGTCCTAGGTCTCTTTCAGGGGCTGAAAGGCCCTGTCTGGGTGAGATTGGGATCCCTAATTAAGGATATTAAATCTTCTGCCAGAGTAAGCATTTGTGAACTAGAAGTGGGCCTGTGTGAGGGAGGTTTAACAGGCACTGACTTAGCAGATTTGGCTGCTTTGGCCCTGGCAAAGGCCTTGATAGACATGGCTGCAGGGGTCTAGCAGCACCACGTGCTGGGGTAGAGACATCCAAAGGGATGGTGTCTGATAAATCAGTAGAAACCACGGTTGTAGGCAAAATTTCTGAGGCCGATTCAGGTAAGGTAGCAGGAGCCTCAGTAGTAGCCATGGATTCGCTGGAGATTGACCAGTTTTCGGTTTGGCGAAACCGAGACACTCGGCTTGCTTCACCGTGGTTTCGGCGAAACCGGACCGCGAGTGTCGGTCTTTTCTTGCGTTTTTAATAATTTGGGTAGTCGGAGGAACCGACGGCATAATTTACGCAAAGTCTGATCCGAAAAACTGTTCAGCAAACTCCAACCGGCCTTAGCGTTAAGTCAGTTGAAGGAAGCGCAGGCGAACAGGCTGCTACGCCGTGGTCTGGGCCTAAGCAAGGCAAACAGTAAGAGTGGAAATCTTTATGAGGTATTTGTTTCCCACAAGTTAAACAGTTATTGACTTTTTCTGACATCGGCTGAGGCAAGAAAGAGTCCCCAACGGGTACTTAGCTTTTAGAAGTCTTCGAAGTAGTATTCGTAGTAGTAATCTCTGGATCTGACCGACCGGCACTTGCGAACAGCTTCTGCTTCGGGCGCCACGCGGCAAGAAAGACTGAGGAAAATGGCGTCGGCTGATGCCTTTATACCCGAAGACCAGCAGAGATGACGTCGGGTGAAGTGCGACATCAGCCGAAGCTGGACCCAGACTTTGGAATCCGGCCGACCGAAGGGCTGCCTGACGACAGGACAACCCAGTTGTTATGACTGCAGATGCATCCATGAAGGACATCAGCAAAAACTTTTAGTTATGTACTTACCATAACTTTAGATGTTTGGGATCCATCTCGCCTACATTCAATACTGATGGGCTCGGAGCCGATCCCTCGGCTCCGACTCGGCACGCTATGCTATAGAGCGAGGCCTCTTATTGGCTGAGCTATTTCTTATCCCAGGATGCACCACCACTACTCCCCCAGATCTTGTTTGTCTGCATTCATGCACACATGCACAACTTATTTATATAACATTGTTAGATGTTTCAAGATGAAACAACAGGATTCGGACCTTCTGATATCCTCTGATCTCCAAGGAAGGGGGAAGGAGGGTGGGTTATTAGAATGTAGAGATGGATCCCAAACATCTAAAGTTATGGTAAGTACATAACTAAAAGATGTTACGTGATCCTATCTCGCCTACATTCAATACTGATGGGACAGCGTCCCTAGCACCTAAATCCTGGGTGGCTCATTGGAAAACACTCCTGAGCACTGTGGAACCAAATGAAGCTCGTCCTCTAGATGCCACATCCAATTTGTAGTGGGAAATGAAAGTGTGCGGGGAAGACCATGTAGCCGCAGCACAAATGTCACTAATAGCAAGCTTAGAATGAAATGCTACCAAAGTAGCCAAAGCCCTTGTAGAATGAGCTTTGACATAGGTGGTAAGCTCTTTATTAGAATAAGAATAAGCTTGAGTAACACAGTCCCTGATCCATTTGGCAATAGTGACCTTTGTGACAGCTTTGCCCAATTTATTGTCCGCAAAGGATACAAACAACTGATCTGTTTTCCTTGTTTGTTTGGTCCTATCTAAATAAAAACACAACTGCCTGTGGACATCTAATGTGTGGAATATGAATTCCGCTTTGTTAGAATACTTCGGAAAGAAGACTGGCAGTTCTAATGATTGTTGCAGGCAGAAACTGGAACAAACTTTAGGGACAAAAGATGGATTTGGCCTGAGAGATACTCTGTCTTTGTGAAAAACCAAGTACGGAGGTTTTACAGACAAAGCTTGAAGCTCTGAAACCCTTCTGGCAGAAGTAATCGCCACCAGAAAGGCAGTCTTCCACGATAGAAATTTTAAATCACATGTCGCTGCCGGTTCGAAGGGGAAGGAAGTTAAGGCGCGTAATACCACATCGAGATCCCATGGAGGAGCAGGATGAGAAATCGGAGGTCTTAAAAGCGCAGCACCTTTCAAGAAGGTCTTACACAATCTGTTGCTCATTAAAGGTGGGTTTATAGATTCGTGAAAATTGGAAATAGCTGCCAATTGAACCTTGATGGTAGAGACTGATTGAAAAGAGAAGTTAGAAATTTCAGCACTTCTGAAACAGGAATAGTGATGGGATCCAGGCCCCGGAGTTGAGCCCAAATATCAAATCTTTTCCATTTGCTAGAATACAATTTCTTTGTAGCAGACTTGTGGGCCGAAGATAAAATGTGTACAACTTCTGGATCCAATGTACGACTCCTGACTATAGTCGGAAGAGGAGGAGCCAAGCCGTCAATTTTAAGGTGTGTAGGGACTGGTGGAATAGTCCCGACTGATGAACCAAAAGGTCTGGGATCTGATCCAGGAACCATGGACCTTCCAGAGCATACTTCCGAAGATAGGGGAACCATACTTGACGAGGCCAGTAAGGAGCAACTAAGATCATTTTGCTCCCCAAGAGAGATGCCTTATGGATCACCCTGGGAAGGAGAGGAACTGGAGGGAAGGCATAAAGCAAGCCGGTGGGCCAAGGACGGGCTAGTGCGTCCATGGGGCTCAACCCCGGAGCCGGGGTGAGGGAGAAGAACTTTTTGCACTTCGCATTTTGTGGAGTCGTGAAGAGGTCGCAACACGGAACTCCCCATTTGCTGAAAATCTGATTTGCAACTGTAATGTTCAGAAACCATTCGTGAGGAGAGAGGATGGTTCTGCTCAGTCTGTCGGCTATCACATTGGACTTGCCCGGGATATGAGTAGCCACTACAAAGCGTTTGGCCGACACTGCCCATTCCCAAACTCTCATGGCCTCTCTGCAAAGAGGATAGGATCTGGTCCCTCCCTGTTTGTTCAGGTACCAGACAACTGACATGTTGTCTGAGTGAACGACAATTACGCCCTGAGGGAGGTAATTGTGAAGGGCTTGAAGGGACAGAAGCACCGCCCTCATTTCTAGGATGTTGATATGAAGTAGGGTCTCTTCTGGGTGCCATTTGCCTTGGACTGACCTGCCCAGGGAATGCCCCCCCCACCCCATCTGGGAGGCGTCCGTGGTCAAAGTGGCCGCAGGAGGAGGTGGAACAAAGGGTCGTCCCTGATCCAAATTGGAGGACACTAGCCACCAGCGAAGGTCCCGTTTGCAGGTTTCCGTGATCCATATGAGGTGACTGAGAGGCAGTTCCTGAAAGGACCACTGAGCTGAAAGAAGCCACTGGAGAATTCTCATGTGCAACCTTGCCAGGGAACTAGAAGAACGTGGCGGACATGGATCCAAATAGTTGCAGGACCATTCTGGCTGGGGCTTTGGATCTGGGAAGTAAGGCTCGAACTTGAGCCTGTATGGTTTGTATCCTGTCTGTAGGTAGATAGACCGCATTCGGTTTGAGTCTATCTCTACCCCTATGAATCTTATGCTGAGATGGCAGCAACACAGACTTTGGCCAATTGAAGGTGATTCCAAGGAATTGCCCAGTGATATAGTGGCTTGTAGGCTCCAATAGTAGATGCTTGGAGGTGGCAGTTAGGAGCCAGTCGTCTAGATACGGAAACACCTGGAATCCTAGACTTCTCAGGTGAGCAGTCACGACCGCCAAACACTTGGTGAACACCCGGGGTGCTGTGGTGAGACCAAAGGGCAGCGCGCGGAACTGAAAATGACTGCCTCCTAGGCTGAAGCGCAGATGTCTCCTGGACGCTTGATGTACCATGATATGGTAATAAGCGCCCTTGAGATCTATGGAGCACATCCAAACACCTTTCTCCAGCAATGGGAGAATGGTTTGTAGGGTGACCATTCGAAACTTGGACTTTTTGACTGAATGGTTTAGAATGCTGAGGTCCAAAATGGGTCTCAAGTCCCCGGTCTTTTTTGGCACCAAAAAGAATCTTGAGTAAGTCCCTAATCCGATCTGGTCTGCGGGGACCGGTTGGATGACTCCTTTGCAGCAGCTTTGAAACGCCTGAGGCTGCAGTTTCCGCTGACTGGGTGGCGGGTCCGGGATTTTTTTGGACTGAGGTGGAGAGTGAGAGAAAGGGATGGTGTAACCTCCGGTGATAATTCGAAGCACCCATCGGTCCTGAGTGATACCTTCCCAGGCTTTTAGGTGCTTCGAACCCCGACTGGCTTCAGAGCTGCAGAGTCGGGCAATCCCTCAGGGACTGTGAAAGGCTGAAGAGCCACGAAAGGACTCGCGGTCTCCAGTGTTGTGAGGGCCTCTGCCGCCTCTGGGACGGCGTCTTCCAGAAGAATTTCCTCCTCCCCTGCCTCTGGAAGGGGGATCGTCCTGCTGTGAGGGGTAAGACTTCTGAGATCTACGGAACCACATTTTCCCTCCTCTTTAGCCTTGGGGTAAGGCCGAAAGGGAGTGGAAAATCGTGCCCCTACGGCAGTCAAAGTCTTACCTTCTTGCTCGCAGCGGGTCAGTGTGTCCTTTACCTTGGGTCCAAACAAGGAGGACCCATCAAAGGGGGCGTCGGCAAAGGAAGACTTAAAGGCCTCCGCAAAATGACACAGGCGGAGCCAGGCTTGTCTCCGTAGAGCAATGCCTGTACCGCTTACTTCCCCTTCGCCGCATAAGAAATGAGCCTCATGGACGAGTTTGAAATTGACGACAGTGTAGCCAGCTGAGAGCCAACCGTCTTGGCCAGCTCCTCAGGCAGGTTACCCAAGAGGGTATCGGAAAGTTCTTTAATCAGATCCCTCTGAAATCTGGTAAAGTGCGTGAGATAGTTCAAGGACCTTAATGTAAAGGCCGCTGAACTAAGGGTGCGCTTACCGTACCGATCCATGCTCCTAGACTCTTTATTAGGAGGATGGATGGACGTCGAAGCCTCTGCTACATCTTGCTGGGTAGCAGATGCCACCACCAAAGCATCTACAGCCAACTCTTTTTCCGGGGGTGCTGACAGGAACTTATTAGGACGAGCAGGCACCGGTTCCACAGAGTCTGGGTGTTCCCACGCCCTTCGACAGATCAAGTCCAAGAGCTCGTCGAAGGGCGGAGACACCCAGGAGGCGGAGGGCTGTGCCCCGAAGGCCTTAAGGAACACCGACTCATCAGCAGAAGGGGGTTTGGATTGCCAGCCGCCTCGTTGTTTAAGGGCTTCCAGGATGTCTGCAAAGGAGACATCATCTGAGGACGACTTAGGGGACCCCTCTGCATCATCAAGATCAGTGTCTGATGTAAGAGACTCATCAGGGGAGTCAACGTGCTTCCTCTTGCACGATCTTTTCCTGGGGGGTTCCTCCGAAGAAGCTTCAGAAGGACCTCCAGGAGGGGGGGGGGACCCCAGTGGGGGTAACCTCAGGCCCCGGGGCTCCACTAAGGACAGGGGGACTGCCAAAGACCCAGTCTCGGTATGCAGGGAAGGAGCTGGGGAGACCGTGGAGGTAGCCAAAGATGACTTGGCTAACGCACTCCTCATAGCCCTGAAGGCGGGACCACCAGAATCCTGGGAGGGTCCCACCTCCGTGGCCACGACGGTAGACGGCACTCCCGCAGCCGACGCACCGAGAGGAAGGCTTGGGACCGAAAACAGCAGTCCTGAAGTGTCCCCCCTGGGGCCGACAGAAGAAGTCCGCGTACCAAACTCCGACTCAAGAGCCGGAGTTGGAGCAAGGGTCGGGCCCAACCCTAAAACCTCCATCGGTTCCACCAGCACTGGCTCCAACGGTGCCGAGGCTGGTGGAGGAGGAACCATAGTAGCAGGGTGGACCAACGGCTCCGAAGCCGAATGGGCTGGAGCCGAAACTAACTTTTGGAACACTGGAGACTGGAAGAGTCTTAGGAGCACCCTGTCGATGTCCGAATCAGACATCTTGGAGGATCTAGACGACACCGATCGGGTCTGAACCGATTTCTCCATTGGCTCCATAGGACTAGGGGACCGGCTCCGAATGGATTCTATTACTATCGGTTCCGAGGGAGATCTCAAAACAATTTCCCTCGGTGCCGATGAGGACTTTGGCGCCGAAGGGGAAGAGTCTGAGCCGGCAACCCTCATCGGTTCCAATATCAGTGGAGCCGATGAAGGTGACCCGCCTCTCGATGCCCCAGTCCTCGGCTCCGAAACCAGAGGGGTCGAGACTGGAGGCAGTCTCCGAAGTCCGTGGAGCCGATGGAGAAGCCTGCCTAGGTTTTTTGGCAGTCGGTTCCGACAAACTGGTCGGAGCCGACGCTTTTTTCTTTTTTGAAGGAGAGGAAGAGGAAGATAAAGCCTCCTCGAAGGATGGCTTAATCAATCTTTTTAGTATTAATTTGTTCTTCCTCTCCTGGAGGACTCTAGATGAAAAGGCGTGACACACACTACATGACTCTTGTAGGTGCCTGGCGCCTAAACAATAAACGCACGAGGAGTGGTCGTCCGTTATGGACATTTTATAACCACACCTCGCGCACTTTTTAAACCCAGAGGGTCTATGCTCTTTAGACATTGTAACAAACCTCTAAGAATAATACAGACAAAGAGAAAAAAACTAGCAAGTTTTAAGTTTAAAATATAAAGTTTTTTTTTTTTTTTTTTAACCAACAATTAAGTACTAAAATGCACAAAACACAGTAAAGGAGGGTCAAGACCCTCTAACTCAAGCAGGTACTTGACACACAATAAAAAGCTAGTAATAGAAATAGTGGAAGGCTCCTCTAACTTAAACGGGAAACCTTCCCTTAACGAAAAAACACAAATTCCTCAACAGATTTGGCTAAACACACTCGTATCACAACAATAGCTGTTAAAACAGCTTTTGGGTTCAAAATAAGCAAATTCCTGACAGGACAAGCCTGAATAAAACAGTACTTAGCCCAGCCAAGTTTGAGACCACGTCCTAGCTTGTAAGCGGCAAACGAGATCTGGGGGATTAGTGGTGGTGCATCCTGGGATAAGAAATAGCTCAGCCAATAAGAGGCCTCGCTCTATAGCATAGCGTGCCGAGTCGGAGCCGAGGGATCGGCTCCGAGCCCATCAGTATTGAATGTAGGCGAGATAGGATCACATAACAAAGATTTTGCAAAAGGACCTCTGCAGAGAATGACTGAATCAGCAGGTTGTCCAAGTAAGGAAATATTTGATAGAATGACAACTTTAGAGGAAGTCCCCAGCAAGGAAAGAGGAGAAGATTTACTCTCAGTCTGGAAGAGTGCCAAACACATATCTAGATATACGAGTCTGATAATTAATAGCCCTAAAAGCTAGGGTAGCCGAAGTATAAACCTTACCCAGCCTGTCCACGGTTCTGCTGTCCTTGTCAGAAGGCTGTAACTTGGATGAAGGAAGCAACTGAGATGGTTTATCAGTGGTTACAGACACCACAGAGGGGCCAGTAGCAGGACATCTAAACAAAAAGGAACAATCCTCAGGCACCCTAAAAAAACTATCAGACTTATTGGGAGCAGGGGGCAGAGAATCAGGTGCTTCAGAGGCATTGGAAAAAACATCTAGTAAAGCAGCCAAGAAACAAGGAATAGCCACAGGTTTAGGAGACTCCCTCTGGAAGTCATAGTACCTCTTATGGATTTCAGAAACCTGGGTACAATCTCAGTTAAAAAGTTTACCATCCTAGAGATTGTGTCCACAAAGGAAACTTCCTCAGAAGGAGTATCTGGACTATTAAGATTCCTCCTCAGACCCGTAGTCTAAAATAGAAGAAATCTGGGTAGAATAAGTAAGGGATTCTTCATCAGAAGAATTCAATTCCTTGGACTTTTTAAGTGTAGAAGAGGAACAAGGAGGAGCAGGAACCGACACCCCTTGAGAAAGCCTTAATGAAAGTAAAGTATTAAATCCATACATCCCCAGTAAAGGCCTGCCACTCACTTGGTGGATCCATATGAGCAGAAAAAACATGTTTAGTTTTCTGTTTCTTTAAGGGAATGTCCATCCTAGAGAAAGTAGTTGTGTACAATTACCATAAATGTCGATGTTCAAGTGTATTCACTGTTGCAGTCATTACATTTGGGTTATCTGTTTGCAGGTAGCCCTCAGTCAGCCTGATTATCAAAGTCTTGGGTCCTGCGTCGGTTGCTGTCTCATCTTCCATGACGTCAGGTTGTCAGGGGTATAAAAAAGCAGCCAACGCCACTTTAAAAAGTTTTTCTTGCCCCAGATGTCAGGTGCCGCCCAAATGGGGAGCAAATTATATATATATATATATATATATATATATATATATATATATATAAAAACTGTAAATATATAAATGCACCTTAGAAACATAAAATTTACCTTCAACTAAAAGCAAATACACCACAAAGGGGCTTTTGAGTATAGTGAAGGAAAGAAAAGGTATAAAAAGGGGGCTGGTGGGTGGGTAACCCAGACTGCAACAGTGAATACAATTGAACATCTACATTTATGGTAAGTGTACACAACTGTACTATGTTCTTCGTGTTTTACTGTTGCAGTCATTACATTTGAGTAGAATCCAAAACCTCTGGATGGGAGGATGGAACTAAACAGCATTAGGAGCAGCTATAAGGCCCTGCAGGATTGCAGTGGCAAAGCCTGCCCTGGATTTAGAGAAGAGAGATAAATTATAATGCTTTGTGAACATATGAACTGAGCTCCAAGTAGCAGCTTTTACAATGTCTCTGGTTGGGACCCCTCTGAGAAAAGCTGCTGAAGTAGAGGCAGCCCTTTTGGAATGTTATCTGATCCCCTTGGGCACAGGTTTACCATGGTGCAAGTAGCAGAAAGGAATGCAATGGCTTATCCATTTAGAAATAGTCTGCTTTGATATAGCCTTCTTCTCTGATCCTGCAGCAAATGCTACCAGTAGTTACTCAGACTTTCTTAGAGATTTTGTTCTGTTTAAGTAGAATCTTAGTTGTCTGTGTACATCCAATGAATGCAGAATCCACTCTTCCTTGTTCTGCGGATTTGGGAAAAAAGTTGGCAGGTGAATGATCTGGTTAAGAGCCATACTGGATCCTACCTTAGGCATAAAAGAAGGATTGGTCCTGAGGGCCACCCTGTCCAGATAAAAAATAATGAAAGGCTCCACTGCCATGAGAGCCTGTAGTTCTGAAACCCTTTCTAGCTGAAGTGACTGCCAAAAGAAAAGCTGTCTTCCAAGAAAGAAATTTTACATCCGCAGTAGCTACTGGTTCAAAAGGAGGCAGGGTGAGTTTTTATAGCACAAAATTGAGGTCCCATGCAGGAGTTGGTGCTCTCCTGGGAGGCCTTAAATTGTTGGCCCCTCTGAGATACTGTTTTAGCAGTGGATGCGAAAAGAGGGGAGGCTCTGTGTTGTAATGAGCCGAAATGGTAGAGGCATGGATTTTTACTGAAGAAAAAGATAGGCCCTTGTCAAGCATCTCACTTAAGTATTGTAAAATCTGAGGAATATTGGAATTTGCTGTGCCTATTCCTTGTGCTTGGTTCCAAGCACAGAATTTCTTCCATTTATCAGCATAATATTTTCTAGTACTATGCCTTCTGGCTTCCAAAATTACATCCATCACAGGTTTACTGAGAGATACGGTTTGAATAATTAGCTGATTAGCCATGCTGCAAGATTCAGAGTTTGGAGCTGAGTGTGCAGAATTTGATAGCTCTGCTGAGACAATAGATGAGGTGTTTGAGTCAAGTACCGCAGAGGAAGGTGCGACATATTCCTTAGAAGTGGGTACCAGTGTTGGTGAGGCCAGTCCGGAGCAATTAGAATCATTTTTTGGTTTTTCCTGTCTGACTTTTAGTAACACCTTGGAGAGCAGAGGTAGAGGGGGAAATGCATAGACTGATAGGTTTTTCCAGCTGAAGGATAGAGCATCCACTTTCCATGCTTTTTTGTGATGAGTTCTTGTGCAGAATTTGTCCAACTGATAGTTTTGGGAAGAGGCAAATAGATCTGTCTGGGCTTCCCCATTTCTGTGTTAACATGCTGAAGATTTGTGGATCCAGTTTCCATTCGTGCGGGTCCATAAGATTTCTGCTTAGGTCGTCTGCCAGAGTATTTTGCTTTCCTGGCAGGAATGGAGCTTGAAGATGTATTTGGCAAGTCAAGGCTGTGTTCCACAGGGCCATGACTAGTCTGCAAAGTGGGTAGGAATGGGTACCCCCCTGCTTGTTTATGTACCACATAACTGTGGTGTTGTCTGTCTTTATCTGTAGTTGTCCTGGATGAAGTAAGTCCTTGAAGGCTGTCAGAACATTTTGAACAGCTAGCATCTCTTTCTGGTTGATATGTACATGCATTTGTTTTGGGGTCCATATGCCCTGAATGCATCTTCTCGCCATGTGGGCCCCCCAGGCATAGTCTGATGCATCTGTAGTTAGGGTTTGGGTGGCAGGGGGTAGAGTGAATGACAGTCCCTTGTTTTGGTGACATGTCTCTGCTCACCACAGAAACTCCTGTTGTAGGCAGGGAATGAGAGGAAAAAGAAGTTATGTACCTACCATAACGTTCCATGTTAGTTGTCTTCATCTCGCCTTCCTTCTTGCTGTTTGGGTTCGGAGCCGATCCTTGGCTCCAACTCGGCCATCTTCTATATCTCGAGAGCGGTTTACTGGCTCGAGGCTACCCCTTATCCCAGAATGCCCAGCGTCAGCAACTCAGATCTCGTTTGTGATAGCGCACACTAGACATAAGAAGAGCAACCAGTTACTAAAACTGGTTGTCCAATACACCTAAACAGGGAAAGAGTTATAAATTACTTGGCATGTGAAGTAAGAAAAGATGCTCAGCCAGTGAAAACAAAAGTGAACTCCTCACAATCCTCTAGGAAGGGGGAAGGAGGGAGGGATGCAAGAAGGAAGGCGAGATGAAGACAACTAACATGGAACGTTATGGTAGGTACATAACTTCTTTATGTTAAGTTGTCCATCTCGGCCGTTCTTCTGTGTTTGGGACAGCGTCCCTAGCACCTAAAATCCCGGGTGGCTCATTTGAACAAACTCTTCAGAACAGTAGAACCAAAGGAAGCTCTGCTCCAGGAGACCATATCTACCTTGTAATGAGAGAGAAAAGTGTGGGGGTTTGCCCAAGTGGCAGCTGCACAGATTGAGTCTATGGGCAATCTAGACTGAAAAGCTACAGAGGTGGCTAATGTTTCTAGTGGAATGACCTTTTGGTTTAGCTGGTAGCTCTTTATTTCGTAACTAATAAATAAAGGCAATAGTATCAGATAACCATCTGGATAGGGTCACTTTAGAAAACGGAAGGCCTTCTTTGTTGAAAGCATAAGAAAGAAATAACTGGTCTGACTTTCTTAGTTCCTTAGTTCTATGGAGGTAAAAACGTAGTTGTCTGTGTACATCCAATTGGTGGAGTTGTATTCTGCCTTGTTGCTGTGATTAGGAAAGAAAACTGGGAGATCTATGGAATGATTTAAATTGTTCTCTGAGCAGACTTTAGGAATAAAGGACGGATTGGTCCTCAGAGAAACTCTGTCCTTGTGAAACACCAGGTAAGGAGAACGAACACATAGTGCTTGAAGTTCTGAGACACGTCTAGCTGAAGTGATAGCAACCAGAAAAAGTGTCTTCCACGAAAGAAATTTTAAAGAGCATGATGTTGCCGGTTCAAAGGGAGGCAAAATTAAGGAGGCTAAAACTAAATTGAAATCCCAAGGAGGGGGAGGATCTCCAACTGGGGGTCTAAGAAGAGATGTTCCTTTCATAAAGGCTTTGCAGAGCTTATCAGACATTATGCTAGAATTAAACATACCGATATGAAAATTAGAAATGGCAGCTAGTTGTACTCTAATGGTAGCGGAAGCCACACCAGACTGAAAAAGCTGTGCTAGAAATTCAAGAATTTCATGGACTGGGGCTGAGAAAGGTTCCAAATTTCTAGATTCTGCCCAGTAAGAAAAAGTTTCCATTTACTAGCATACGTTTTCCTTGTAGTAGACTTATGTAAAGAAACAACAATATCACGGACTGCTGGGGAGATATTGGAAAGCCTGTCTAAGGTTGGAAGTGGAGTAACCAAGCTGTGAGCTGGAGAGTTTGAAGGGACTGGTGCAACCCGCCTGAATGCTGAATCAGATCTGGAAGTGGGTCCAGAACCCACAGTTGATCCAGATGGTGGAGGTGTAGGAACGGGAACCATATTGGTCGAGGCCAATATGGGGCAATGAGGACTATTTTGTAACCTAACGATTTTGCTTTCTGTTCGAGTCTTGGAATTAGGGGAAAAGAGTAAAGGAGTCCCTGAGGCCGATCATGGACTAGAGCATCTCTGGGTATATGACCTGGAAGAGGAAGTAGGGAGAAGTAGCTGCTGCATTTGCTGTTGAGAGGAGTGGCAAATAGGTCGCAGCAAGGCTGTCCCCATGTTTGGAAGATGAGATCCGCAACTTCCTGATTCAGAGACCACTCGTGAGGCATGAGGACAGCTCTGCCGAGCCTGTCCGCTACAACAAGAAGTTATGTACTCACCATAACGTTCAATGTATGTAGTCCATCTCGCCTCACATTCTTACCCATGGGTTCGGAGCCGAATGTTGGCTCCAACTCGGCCGATTTTACTAGCTCAAAGTCTCTCATTGGCTGGGCTAAGAGGGTATCCCATGGTGCGCTGCTCCATATCCCCAGATCTAGTTTGCTGCGAAAAAACATATGTACTCCATACACACCTCACATCCATATAAACAATAACTAATCAAAGGGACTCTGCAGGTGACAACCTAACCTCCAAATCCTCCAGGCAGGGGAAAGGTGGGACGGTAAGTAAGAATGTGAGGCGAGATGGACTACATACATCAAACGTTATGGTGAGTACATAACTTCTTGATGTTATGCAGTCCTCTCTCTCCTACATTCTTACCCGTGGGATAGCGGCCCTAGCACCTACATCCTGGGTGGCTCATAGGAAAATACGCCTGAGAACTGTGGAGCCAAAGGAAGACCTGCTCCTGGAGACCACGTCCAATTTGTAATGAGAAACAAAGGTGTGAGGAGAAGCCCAAGTATCTGCAGCACATATATCATCCATTGACAATCTAGCTTGATAGGCTGTGGATGTAGAAACAGCCCGCGTGAAATGTGCCTTGACTGGAAATGGCAAATTTTTACCTCCTGCCTGAGAGATGGAGATGCAACTGGCTATCCATCTAGACAACATGACCTTGGATACCGGAGAACCCAATCGGTTTTCCGAAAAGGAGACAAAGAGTTGGTCAGATTTCTGGATATCTTTTGTCCGGTGTAGACAGAAGCGTAACTATCTATGTACATCCAATTGGTGAAATCTAAATTCTGCCTTGTTAGAAAAGTGGGGAAAGAACACAGGCAGCTCAATGGACTGATTCATGTTAAACATGGAAGCCACTTTAGGAAGGAACAAGGGGTTTGGTCTAAGAGAGACCCTATCTTTATGGAAGATTAAATATGGGGGTTTGATGGAGAGGGCTTGAATTTCCAAGACCCGCCTTGCTGAAGTGACTGTTGATCAGAATGCTGTTTTCCATGTCAAGAATTTTCATTCACAGGTAGCTGCAGGCTCAAATGGTGGTAGAGTAAGGGCTTGAAGAACAAAATTGAAATCCCATGGCATGACAGGTTTGGACACTGGGGGACGAAGCAACAGAGTACCTTTAAGGAATGCTTTGCATAGTCTGTGTGCCATGACACTAGGTTCATTCGCTACGTGGAAATTAGATATCGTCGCCAGTTGAACTTTGATGGTGGCTGATGCGGACCCCTGATAGAACAGCATAGACAAGAACTCCAAAACTGAATCTATTGAAGCTGTATAAGAATCAATGCCTCTGGTATGAGCCCAGACAGAGAACCTTTTCCATTTGCTAGAGTAAATCTTTCTAGTGGATGGCCTATGAGAGGACGATAAGATATGGACCACTTCCTGTGAAAAGTTATGACATCTGACTAGCGACGGAAGTGGAGTAGCCAGGCTGTCAACCGGAGTGTCCTCAGAGAGGAGTGGAACTATCACGACATGTGTATCAGTAAATCTGGTAGAGGGTCCAGAATCCAAGGAGTGTCCACAATGTATGGTTGAAGAAAGGGGAACCATACTTGACGAGGCCAGTGTGCGGCAATCAGAATCATTCTGCTTCCCAAGGATTGCGCTTTCTGAATCACCCTTGAGAGGAGGGGAAAAGTACAGTTTTGTACCTACCATAAATGTAGATGTCCGATAGGTATGCATCTGCAGTCATAACATATGGGTTGTCCTGCCTCAGGCAGCCCTTCGGTCAGCCGGATTCCAAAGTCTGGGTCTGGCCTCGGCTGATGTCGCATCTTCCCCGACGTCACAGCTGCTGGGGTATAAAGGCATCAGCCGACGCCATTTTCCTCAGTGTTTCTTGCCCCAGATGCCAGGTGCCCTCTAGGAAGGCTAAATTTGTATAAAAATTGAAAATTCCAGAGTAAAACAATATATATATATATATATATATATATATATATATATATATATATATATATACAAACAAATACACCATAATAGATTCCCCCAGCCCCCCAGCTAGCTGAAAGAGGGGTAAGCACCCTAGGAATACCACGGAGGGGAAGGCGGGTGGGTAATCCTGACTGCAGATGCATACCTATCGGACATCTACATTTATGGTAGGTACAAAACTGTACTATGTCCTTCAAGGATGCATCTGCAGTCATAACATATGGGTAGAATACCATAGCCAAACTGGGGGAGGAGGTACTAAGATAAGGATGGTGTAGTTATGATCCCTTGTAAAACTGCAGTTGCAAAACCTGCTCGGGATCTGGAGTATAAAGGTAGATTGTAATGCTTGGCAAATGTATGCACAGAGCTCCAAGTAGCAGCTTCTAAAATGTCTTTGGTAGCCACCCCGTAGGAAAGCTGTAGTGGTGGCTGTGGCTCTTGTGGAGTGAGGCCTGATATTTTCAGGAGCTGTCTTTCCATGAAAAGAGTAGCAGAAATGAATGCAATTTCCTATCCATTTAGAGATTGTCTGTTTGGAAATTGCTTTTCCTTGCACTCCAGCTGCATATGCTACCAGAAGTTGGTCAGTTTTTCTGCTGGTTTTAGTTCTGTCCAGATAGTAGCGTAGTTGTCTGTGTACATCCAAGGTGTGCAGTAGTTTTTCCCCCCTGTTCTGTGGGTTAGGGAAGAACGTAGACAAATGAATAGCTTGGTTCAAGGATACCCTGGATACCACCTTTGGCATGAAAGTAGGATTGGTTCTCAGAGACACTCTATCCTGGTGAAAAATAAGGAAAGACTGCACTGCCATTAGAGCCTGTAACTGGGATACTCTTCTTGCTGAAGTGATTGCTAGAAGGAAAGCAGTTTTCCAAGATAAGAACTGTAAGTCTGCTGATGCTGTTGGCTCAAAGGGAGGTAGTGTTAATTTTTCCAGCACAAAATTGAGATCCCATGCAGGAAGAGGGGGTTTTCTTGGAGGTTTTACATTTTTGATCCCTCTTAAAAATTGTCTGAGGAGAGGGTGAGAGAAGATAGGAGGATCCATGTTGTATTCTGCTGAAATTGCTGAAGCATGAATCTTAATGGAAGAATAGGACAGGCCATTGTGGAACAGTTCTGCTAAGTATTCTAGGATGTGTGCTAGGTTTGTCAGTGTGACATTTGTACCCTTTGAAGCGCTCCAAATGAGGAATCTCTTCCATTTAGCTGAGTATGTCTTTCTTGTGGAGGGTCTACGAGCCTCCAGGATTATGTCCTTGACCCTTTGAGATAAGACAGTTTGGTTTTGTTTTAGGCAATTTTCCAGGCAGTCAGCTGCAGTGTTTTCAAGTTTGGATGCAGTGTCTTGAAGTTGTTCTGCGTTAGACGTAGAGGCCATAGGGGTAGAGGCCATGAGTTCGCCCGAGACATGCTTCTCAGCAGCGGATACCAGTGCTGCCTTGGCCAGTCTGGAGCTATCAGTATCACATTTGGCTGTTCCTCTCTGATCTTCAGTAGTACTCTGTACATCAATGGAAGTGGTGGAAAAGCATACACTGCTAGGGCATTCCAGTGGAAAGAGAGGGAGTCCACCTTCCAGGCTTGTGGGTGGTATACTCTTGAGCAGAATTTCTTTAGTTGGTTGTTGAGTGGGGAGGCGAACAGGTTTATCTCTGGCATTCCCCATTTGTTTGTTATGATTTTGAAGATGTCTGGATGCAGCATCCATTCGTGAGCATCCGTGGTAGTTCTGCTTAAGCTGTCTGCTAGTGAATTCTCTTTTCCTGGTACGAATTTGGCCTGCAGTTGGATGTTGAGATCCAGGGCTAGGTTCCACAGATCCATTGCCATCCGGCATAGAGGGTAGGAATGCGTGCCTCCCTGCTTGTTTATGTACCACATGACTGTGGTATTGTCTGTCCTTATCTGCAGATGACCTTGCTGGAGGAAAGATTTGAATGCCTCGATTGCATGTTTCACTGCCAGCATCTCCTTTAGGTTTATGTGCAAATTCAGCTGGTCTTGAGTCCATAGGCCTTGGATGCACTTGTCTTCCATGTGTGCTCCCCATCCTCGGTCTGAGGCATCCGTGGTGATGGTCTGCCTTGGATGTGGTTTGGTGAAAGGCAACCCTCTGTTGGACTGGCAGGCCTGAGCCCACCACAGGAATTCCTTTTTCAGGCATGGAATGATTGGAATCATGGTTTCTAGACTGTGCCTGTGTTGAGACCATACATTCCTTAGGTACCATTGTAATTTCCTCATATGCAGCCTGGCATGTGGGATCAAGATTATGCAAGATGCCATGTAACCCAGGGCCTGCAGGACTTTCCTTGCAGTGAGCTGAGTTTGTCTTGTCAAAGCCATGAAGTAGACTGGTAGTTGCTTTTGTTTTTCTTCTGTGAGAAAAGGCATCTGAGTTATTGTGTCCAGATCCGCACCCAAAAAGGTTATCCTTTGGGATGGCACTAGTCTTGACTTCTGGATGTTGACTGTGTATCCCAAGGCCTGTAACAGGTGTATGACATAGGCCAAATCCTTTGTAAGTCTTGTCCTGTTCTCCGCTTGTATTAGGCAGTCGTCCAGGTATGGGTAGATTTGAATTCCCTGAAGCCTGCAATGTGCAATTACTGATGCCAGGCATTTCGTGAATACTCTGGACGCAGTAGATAAGCCAAATGGCAATGCTGAGAATTGATAATGCTCTGATCCTGCAAGAAATCTGAGGTGTCTTCTGCAATCTGGTCATATAGGGATGTGCAGGTATGCCTCCTTGAGATCTAGAGTCACCAGCCAAGACTCCTTGCCCAACATGGGAAGAAGTTGCTGTAGGATTTTGAATTTTGGCACAATGAGATATGTGTTTAGTGTGGACAAGTTGAGAATAGGCCTCCATTGGGTTTCTTTTCTTGGTACAAGGAATAGTCTGGAGTAAAACCCTTGGCCTTGTTCCGTAGATGGTACCCTTTCTATTGCTTTCATCTGAAGTAAATTGTTGATTTGTCTTAAAGCCTCTGGCTTCTGGTTTGGTGGAAGGTTTGGCATTCCGCTCCTTCTTGGTAAAGTGTGGAAATGAAACCTGTATCCTCTGTCTATTGTTTGCAATGTCCATTTGTCTTTTGTAATGCAATGCCAGTTGCTTGAGAATAAAGCCAATTTTCCGCCCAAGGGTGCTTCCAGTTGTTCCCTTGTAGGTGGAGTCAGAGTCAAGTCATTGTGTTTGTCCTGTGGAAGTGGATGTAGTTGCAGCTGTGGCAGTACTCCTCTGGTTGGCAGGTTGCCACTGGCGACCCCTGTAGGCACCTTTTGATTGACCTCTGCCTCTTGGGCGTCTATTCCTGCCCCTCTGTGCTTTGGAGTTGTCTGGAAAGGACCAATTCTTTGAAGGCCAGTTTCTGCTGAACCTCGGAGGTTGGACCTGCAGAAAATCCTTAACTGTTTGCACAGATTTTGCTTTTTCTTCCACTTTCTTTAGAATCTCCTGTGCAGGGGAGCCAAATAAACTTTGTTTCTCCATTGGAGCATCTAGGAGTTTAGCCTTGACATGGTCCGGCAAGGATTGTTCTTTAGCCTGCCATGTCTATAAATTACTGCCCCAGTCATAGCTGATCTAAATGAAGCTTCCAGTGCATCATAGCCACATTTTAAAAAGTGATTACTGACCTGCTGAGAAATGTGTACCAGATCCTGAAGGGCCTTACGGTCTAAAGGTTCAGGAGAAGAAAGCTATTTATTCAGCTGGTCTAACAAATATTCCTGGTACTGTATCATATGGAATTGACAGTTTAAAGCCCTGGCAGAAAGAGTAGCAGATGTATAAACCTTTTTTCCCCATCTCTCTAATGCTCTTGACTCCCTTTCAGAGGGTAGTGGGTTTTTGGCAGTGGCAGCTGCAAAACCTTTCGGGCCCTGAGAAATAGTTTCTGGGTCTGCAGCATGGGCCTTATACAAGTGGAAGTGGGAATCCGGAACCCTGTAGTATCTGTCAGGTTTGGCAGGGGCCGGAGGAACTGAATCAGGGGCAGAGCTGACATCATTACATGCATCATCAACTACAGTTAACACAGGTGGTATGGCTAAAGGCCTATGCTGTGGCAAGTGTAAGAAAGTCCTTAGTCTTTTTCTAGAATCAGAGAAGTCCTGACCCTGCCATTGAAAGTGTTCCCTCATAGAGTGTAAGGTTTCCCCAAAGGAAAATTCCTCTGGAGGGGAAGCAGAAGGGATAGAGTCTTCTGCATCAGAGTCCTCATAAGGTGAGTATGGCCCTTCGTGATGGTCTGACAAATCAGATCCATCCGAGGAGTAGTCAGAGGAGAGAGGTTCAGGGGGTTCAGTCCTGGGCCTTTTGTCAGGAGGAGGTTGGGAGGTCCTGTCTGGGTGAGGTTGGGAACCCCTAATCAGAGAAATAAGGTCCTCAGCAAGACAGAGAATCTGGGTACTTGAGGAAGGTCTCTGAGAGGTTGATTTTGCAGGTAAAGCTTTAGTAATTTTAGCTGCTTTAGCCCTGGAGAAAGCCTTAATAGACATAGAAGCAGGGGGCCTAGCTGCCCCATGTGCAGGAGTGGAAATGTCCAAAGGAATGGTGTCGGACAATTCTCGTATGCTTTGCTTCTTCGGTAGGGATTTCTGTAGCCGACTCGGCCGGGGCCTCGCTGGCCTCGGTTGTCGGAGGTATGATTTCGGCAGAAGGAAGAACCGAGGCCTCGGTTTCAGCCGAAACCGAGACACTCGCAGGTAGGCCTAATCGTGGTTTCAGCCGAAACCGCGGGCCGCGAGTGTCGGTCCTTTTCCTTGCGTTTTTTGGCTAAATGCGTAGTCGGAGTCTCTGACGGCATTTTATATGCAAAAGCGGATCCAAAAAACTCTGCAAACTCCGACCGATGTCTAAGAGTCCGTCGGTTGAAGGAGGCACAGGCTAAACAGGCTGATACGTCGTGGTCTGGGCCTAAGCAAGGAAGGCAGTAGGAATGGAAATCCTTATGAGGTATTTGTTTCCCACAAGTTAAACAATTATTTACTTTGTCTGACATTGGCTGAGGCAAGAAAGAGTCCCCAACGGGGTACTTAGCTTTTTAGAAGTCTTCGGTAGCTGAATCTCTGGATCTGACCGACCGGCACTTGCGAACAGCTTCTGCTTCGGGCACCGCGCGGCAAGAAAGACTGAGGAAAATGGCGTCGGCTGATGCCTTTATACCCCAGCAGCTGTGACGTCGGGGAAGATGCGACATCAGCCGAGGCCAGACCCAGACTTTGGAATCCGGCCGACCGAAGGGCTGCCTGAGGAAGGACAACCAATATGTTATGACTGCAGATGCATCCTTGAAGGACATCGGAGGAAAGCATAAAGCAGACTGGAGGGCCAATCATGAACCAGAGCATCCCTGGGTGATCAGCGAGAAGTAGTTGCTGCATTCCACATTGAGAGGGCTGGCAAAAAGGTCACAGCAAGGCTGACCCCATCTGCTAAAGATTTGCTCTGCAACCAGGCGATTCAGGAACCACTCGTAAGGCATAAGTATCGCTCTGCTTAGCCTGTCCGCTATTATGTTGGACTTCCCCAGAATGTGCGTTGCCACCAGAAACCGTTGGGAAGCTATTGCCCAATGCCACACTCGCATAGCCTCTCTGCATAGAGGGTAAGACCGGGTTCCCCCTTGCTTGTTGAGATACCACACTACTGACATGTTGTCTGAGCGTATCGCAATAGCCCCCAGAGGAAGAACTTCCTGAAGTGCCTGCAATGCAATAAGCACTGCTCTCATCTCCAGGACGTTTATATGCAAATGTATCTCGTGTTCCTGCCACGTGCCTTGGACTGTCCTGCCGAGATAATGCCCCCCCACCCCATCTGGGAGGCGTCCGTGGTCACCGTGGCAACAGGGACGGGAGGCATGAAGGGCTTTCCCCCGTTCAAATTGTTGGTGTACAGCCACCGACGGAGGTCCTGCTTGCACCTGTCTGTGAGTAAGATGGGATGAGTTAGTGGGAGTCTTTGGAGCAACCATTGGACAAAGAGGAGCCATTGAAGAAGTCTCATGTGTAATCTCACTAGAGGGACCAACATGATAGTTGCCGCCATGGTCCCTAGGAGTTGTAGAACCAGTCTTGCCTTCACTTGTCTCAGGGGCATCAGCATGTGTATTTGTTGTTGCAATACTGGGATCCTTTCTTGTGGTAAGAATGCTCGCATTCGAATGGTGTCTAACTCTGCTCCTATAAAGGTGACACGCTGTGAGGGCAATAAGGCAGATTTTTCAGTTTATCGTTATGCCCAACTGGTGACATAGACCGATGGTAGCGTCCCTGGTCTGAACTAGTTGATGCCTGGTGGGGGCGGTAAGGAGCCAGTCTTCCAGGTAAGGAAACACCTGGAATCCCTGACGTCTCAAGTGAACCGTCACCACTGCCATACATTTGGTGAACACCCTGGGGGCTGTGGTGAGACCAAAGGGTAGGGCTCGAAACTGGAAGTGACTGGCTCCCAGCCAGAAGCGTAGGTGACTCCTGGATGCTCTGTCCATTTTGACATGGTAGTAAGCATCCTTGAGATCGATGGAGCACATCCATACCTCCTCTCCCAACAATGGGAGAATCGATTGTAGTGTGACCATACGGAACTTGGACTTGTGCACGTAATTGTTGAGTTGACTGAGATCTAGTATGGGTCTCAGGTCCCCTGTTCTTTTCAGCACCAAAAAGAATCTTAAGTAAGTCCCTAATCTGATTTGGTCTGAGGGGACTCGTTGGATGGCTCCTTCTTCTAGCAGCTGAGAGACCTCTGAGGCTGCTTGATCCCTTTGACTGGGTGGAACGTCTGGGATTTTCCTGATTGGCGGGGGTACTGAAGAGAATGGAATGAGGTAACCTCTGGAAATTATCCTTAATACCCATCGGTCCTGGGTAATGCTCTCCCAGGCTTCCGGATATAAGGAGATTCGATCCCCGACTGGCTATGGATAAGCGCAGTCGGGCACACCCTCAGGAATGAGAGTATGGAGAGCCATGGAAGGTGTCGCGGTCTCCGGAATTGCGGGGGCCCCCTCTGCCTCTGGGGCGACGTCTCCCTGAGTAACCCCTCCTCCCCTGTCTCTGGGGGGGGGGGGTTCAACTTGTGTGGCAGGAAAAAACCTCTGTGATTTCTTGAACCACATCTCCCCCCCCCGCTGGGCCTTGGGATAAGGCCTAGAAGGAAGGGAAAAACGAACACCTACGGCAGACAGGGTCTTTCCCTCTTGCTCGCACCTGGTGAGGGTGTCTTTCACTTTGGTCCCAAACAAGGAGGAACCGTCAAATGGGGCGTCAGTGAAGGAAGACTTGAAGGCCTCTGCAAAGTGACACAGGCGCAGCCAGGCTTGCCTCCTAAGGGTGACCCTTGAGCTTGCTGCCCTACTCGCTCCCTTGGCTGCATACGAAATGAGCCGCATGGATGAGTTAGCAATGGAGTTGAGGGTAGAAACCTGTGCATTGACTGTCTGGGCCACTGCCTCAGGTATGTTACCCACAAGAGTATCTCCTAACTCTTTGAAGAGATCTCTCTGGAGCCGAGTGAAGTGAGACAAATAATTCAGTGACCATAAGGTGAAGGTTGCTGAAGATAGGGTACGCTTCCCGTACTGGTCCATGGTCCTAGACTCCTTGTTAGGATGATGGACCGATGAAGAAGACTCTGCAACTTCTTTCTGGGTGGCTGCCGCCACCGCCATGGCATCTACAGTGACTCCTTTTGACAGAAACTCTTTGCCGTGGGGGGCGGACAGGAATTTGTTGGGACGCCTGAGCACGGGCTCCACAGAATCAGGGTTTTCTCACACTCTTCGACAAATGAGGTCAAGAAGTTCGTCGAAGGGTGGAGACACCCAGGAGGCGGAGGGTTGAGCGCCAAAAGCCTTAAGGAATACTGACTCCTCCTCGGAAGGAGTTTTGGAAGGCCAGTCTCCTCTGTTTCAGTATCTCCAGGATATCGGAGAAGGAAACATAGACAGAGGAAGACTTGGGGGACCCTTCCAATTCCTCGAGGTCAGTATCAGAGGCGAGAGACTCATCCTGGAAGTCTATGTGCTTCCTCTTGCACAATTTCTTTCTAGGAGGCTCCTCAGGCACGGACTCTGGGAGACCGTCAGAAAGTTGGGGACTGCTCGTGGGGGTATTCCTTAAGGCCTGGCGTTCTACTGTCCATGGAAAGACGAGTGTCAGAAGCTCTTGCCGGTGTGGTGGGGGACGGAATGACCGAACCTGGTGATGTAGCTGACGATTTGGCCAGCGCGCGCTGCATGGCCTCGAAGGCAGGCCCCCCCCAGAGTCCAAGGACCGACCGGCCTCCGATGCCACGATCGGGACCGGGGTCCCACGAGCCGATGCACCGAGTGGGAGACTCGGAAAGTACAGTTTTGTACCTACCATAAATGTAGATGTTCGACTGTTCACACTGCTGCAGTCATTACACTCAGGTTATCCTGCCGTCAGGCAGTCCCGCAGTCGGCCAGAGTTCCAAAGTCTTGGTCCGGCGTCGGTTGCTGTCGCTTCTTCCCTGATGTCAGTGCGCCAGGGGTATATAAGATGCATCTGACGCCATTTTCTTCAGTTTTTCTTGCCCCAGATGTCAGGTGCCCCAAGTAGGTAGGCAAAACATATTGCTAATAAAACATATATAAAAAATAAAAACAATACCTTCAGTTACAAGCAAATACACCACAAAGGTTGTATAGGATAGAAAGGTATAGATAAGTCCAGCTAGGATAGAGGGGATGGAGGGAGGGTAACCTGGACTGCACCAGTGTGAACATTCGAACATCTACATTTATGGTAGGTACAAAACTGTACTATGTTCATCGTGTTACACTACTGCAGTCATTACACTTGTGTAGAATCCCAAAGCTAAGGTTGGGTGGCTGGTCTATAAAGAGTTAAGATTGGCTATGAGGCCCTGCAGAACTGCAGTGGCAAATCCTGCTCTGGATTTAGAGTAAAGAGGCAAGTGGTAATGCTTGGTAAAGGTGTGCACTGAACTCCAAGTTGCTGCCTCCAAAATTTCCTTGGTTGGTACTCCTCTGAGAAAGGCTGCTGAAGTGGCTGTTGCTTTGGTAGAATGTGGCCTAATGTTATTAGGGACTGCTTTTCCATGCTGTGTGTAGCAGTAGCAAATACAGTGTCCTATCCATTTGGAAATAGTCTGCTTTGAGATAGCCTTGCCCTGTGACACTGCAGCATATGCTACAAACAGTTGCTGAGTTTTCCTGAAAGCTTTTGTTTTGTCCAAGTAGAAGCATAGCTGCCTGTGTATGTCCAAAGAGTGCAGGAGTTTCTCCCCTTTATTCTGGGGGTTTGGATAAAAAGTTGGCAAATGGATGGTTTAGTTAACAGCCACACTAGATACTACCTTTGGCATAAAGGTAGGGTTTGTCCTTAAAGAAACCCTGTCCTGATGAAATATTATAAAAGGTTCCACTGCCATTAATGCCTGTAGCTCTGAGACTCTCTGTGCTGAAGTTACTGCCAGGAGCAGAGCTGTTTTCCATGATAAAAATTTTAGATCGGCTGTATTGGCTGGCTCAAAAGGTGGCAAGGTCAGTTTTTCCAAAACAAAATTGAGGTCCCAAGTTGGTGTTGATGCTCTCCGGGGCGGTCTTATGTTTTTAGACCCTCAGAGGTACTGCTTTAGCAAGGGATGAGAGAATAAAGGAGGATCCGTGTTGTTATGAGCTGAAATGGCAGAGGCGTGGATCTTAATTGATGAGAAGGATAGGCCTTTGTCCAGCATCTCAGTTAAGTATTGTAAAATCTGAGGAATGTTTGGGACAAGAGGGTCAAAGCTTTGAGCCTGGTTCCAGACACAGAATCTCTTCCATTTTTCTGAGTAAGATTTCCTGGTGCTAGGCCTCCTGGCCTCCAAAATGACATCCATAACAGCTTTAGAGAGAGGTGTTGCCTGTTTGACTAATGAATCTGCCATGCAGCCATGTTTAGGGTTTTGAGCTGACCGTGCAGGATCCGATTGTTTTGTTGAGTCAGAGGGTGTGAATTTTGAGGCAAAATCCATGGTGGGCCTTGAGCTAAGTTCTTTAAGATTGGGTACCAGTGCTGGCGTGGCCAATCTGGAGCAATCAGGATCATCTGTGGTTTTTCTTGTCTGGCTTTTAGGAGTACCTTTGAAAGGAGAAGCAGTGGTGGGAAGGCATAAACGTTTAGCCTTTTCCAGCTGAACGAAAGAGCATCCACTTTCCATGCTTGCGTGTGTAAGTCCTTATGCAGAATTTTTGTAGTTGGCAATTCAGTGGGGAGGCAAAAAGATCTATGACTGGGCACCCCCATTTTTGTGTTACCATGCTGAATATTTGTGGATTCAATTTCCATTTGTGAGGGTCCATGATATTTCTGCTTAGATCGTCTGCCAGAGTATTTTTCTTTCCTGGCAGGAATTGTGCTGGCAGATGAACTTGATAAGTTAGAGCTGTGTTCCACAAGGTCATGGCTTGCCTGCATAGGGGATAAGAATGGGTGCCCCCTTGCTTGTTTATGTACCACATTACTGTGGTGTTGTCTGTCTTTAATAATAATTGTCCTGGATGCAGAAGGTCCTTGAAAGCTGTTACGGCATTTTGAACAGCCAACATCTATTTTTGATTGATGTGAAGATGCATTTGGTCTGTGGTCCACTTGCCCTGAATACATTTTCCTGCCATGTGTGCTCCCCAAGCGTAATCCGAAGCATCTGTTGTTACAGTCTGCCTGGCTGTGGGTAGAGTGAAAGGCTGACCCTTGTTGAGGTGATATGCCTGTGCCCACCATCGAAAGTCCTGTTGTAGGCAGGGAATTATTGGTATTACTGTTTCTAAACTACTGTGAGAGTGTTGAGTCCAAACACTTTTTAGGTACCATTGTAATTTCCTCATAGGCAGTCTGGCATATGGAATCAGTAGTATGCAGGATGCCATGAATCCCAGGGCCTGCAGAATTTTTCTTGCAGGGAAATGGGACTTTTTTGCCAGCAATTGAAAATATTGAGTCAGTTGTCCTTGTTTGTCTGGCGTGAGATAAGCCATCTGGGCCATTGTATTTAAGCTGGCACCCAGGAATACATGAGGGCACTAGTCTTGACTTCTTTTCGTTTACTGTGTACCCTACAGAAATTAGCAACCTTTTTACAAACGCCAGATGCTTTAGAAGAATGTCCTTTCTTCACTGCTTGAATGAGGCAGTCGTCCAGGTATGGATAGACTTGAACTCCTTTTTGTCTGCAAAATGCAATTACTGGTGCCAGGCACTCTGTAAAGACCCTGGGCACAGTAGATAAGCCAAAGGGCAGTGCAGAGAATTGGTAGTGCATTGTACCAGCTTTGAATCTGAGGTATCTTCTGCAATCTTGTCTGATAGGGACATGCAGGTATGCCTCTTTGAGGTCCAAAGTAACAAGCCAAGCCTTCTTGCCCAGCATGGGAAGAAGCTGCTGTAGTGTCAACATTTTGAATTTCGGAACATCCAGGTAAGTATTTAGAGTTGAAAGGTCTAGTATGGGTCTCCAGGCTTTGTCCTTTCTGAGGACCAGGAACAGTCTTGAGTGAAATCATTGTCCTTGTTCCTGCTGTGGTACTTTTTGAATAGCTCTCATGTCCATGAGGGTTGAAATTGGTTTTTGAGCCTTTGCCCATTGATTTTGTGACAGGTGTGAAAGTGGAACCTGTAACCTTGAGACACAATATTCAGAACCCATTTGTCTTGGGTGACCGTTTTCCAATTTTGAGAAAAAAGTGCTAGTTTTCCCCCTAAGGGGGCTGCCAAAAGGGAAGTGCTTGGCATACGAAAGTCATTCGGACCGTTTCCTGTAAGGTTGAGACTTATCCTCACCTCCTTTTGGGGTTGAGGTACCCCACTGTCGTCTGTAAGAGCCTTGGGGTTGAGATCTGCCTCTTGGGCGTCTGTATCTGCCTCTCTACACTGGAAAGGACCAATTCTTTGTAGGCCAATTTCTGCTAAATCAAGGTGGCTGTACCTGTAAGAAATCTTTGACTGTTTGCATAGATTTAGCTTTATCCTCCATTTTCTTTAACTTTTAGTTATGTACTCACCATAACTTCAGATGTTTGGGATCCATCTCGCCTACAATCTTACTGATGGGCTCGGAGCCAATCCCTCGGCTCCGACTCGGCACGCTTATGCTACAGTTCGAGGCCTCTAATTGGCTGAGCTATCTTTATCCCAGGATGCACCACCACTAATCCCCCAGATCTTGTTTGTCCGCATTCATGCACACATGCACAGCTTGATTATATAACATTGTTAGATGTTTCAAGATGAAACAACAGGATTCGGACCTTCTGATATCCTCTGATCTCCAAGGAAGGGGAAAGGAGGGTGGGTTATTAGGAATGTAGGCGAGATGGATCCCAAACATCTGAAGTTATGGTGAGTACATAACTAAAAGATGTTATGTGATCCTATCTCGCCTACATTCTGACTGATGGGACAGCGTCCCTAGCACCTAAATCCCGGGTGGCTCATTGGAAAACACTCCTGAGCACTGTGGAACCAAATGAAGCTCGTCCTCTAGATGCCACATCTAATTTGTAGTGAGAAATGAAGGTGTGCGGGGAAGACCATGTAGCCGCAGCACAAATGTCACAAATAGCAAGCTTAGAATGAAATGCTACCGAAGTAGCCATAGCCCTTGTAGAATGAGCCTTGACAGAGGTGGAAAGCTCTTTGTTAGAATAAATATAAGCTTGAGTGATACAGTCCCTGATCCATTTGGCAATGGTGACCTTTGTGACCGCGTTGCCCAATTTGTTTTCTGCAAAGGACACAAACAACTGATCTGTCTTCCTTGATTGTTTTGTCCTATCCAAATAAAAACGTAACTGCCTGTGGACATCTAGTGTGTGGAAAATAAATTCCGCTTTATTGGAGTATTTTGGGAAAAAAACTGGGAGCTCTAATGACTGTTGCAAGCATAAAGTAGAACAGACTTTAGGAACAAAAGAAGGATTTGGTCTGAGGGAAACCCTGTCTGTATGAAAAACCAAATACAGGGGTTTCACTGACAAAGCTTGAAGTTCTGAAACCCTTCTGGCTGAAGTAATTGCCACTAGAAAAGCTGTCTTCCATGATAGAAACTTTAGATCACAGGTAGCTGCAGGTTCAAAGGGGGAAGAAGTCAAGGCACGTAATACTATATCGAGATCCCATGGAGGTGCAGGATGAGAAATCGGAGGTCTTAATAGAGCAGCACCTTTCAAGAAGGTCTTACACAACCTGTTGCTCATTACGGGTGGGTCTATGGATTCATGAAAATTAGAAATCGCTGCCAATTGTACTTTGATGGTAGAAACAGAAGAGCCTTGGTTGAAAAGAGAGGTCAGGAACTTGAGTACTTCTGCCACGGGAGTAGAAATGGGGTCCAGGCCCCGGAGTTGAGCCCAGATAGCAAACCTTTTCCATTTGCTAGAATACAGTTTCTTCGTAGCAGACTTGTGGGCTGAAGACAATATGTGCACTACATCTGGGTCTAGTGCATGTCTCCTGACTATGGTCGGAAGAGGAGGAGCCAGGCCGTCAATTTTAATGTGTGTAGGGACTGGTGTAGCAGTCCCGACTGATGAATCAGTAGGTCTGGGACCTGGTCCAGGAAACATGGACCTTCCAGAGCATGTTTCCGAAGATATGGAAAACAGACTTGACGAGGCCAGTAAGGAGCAATTAAGATCATCTTGCTCCCTAAGAGATGCCTTCTGAATTACCCTGGGTAGGAGAGGAACTGGAGGAAGGCATAAAGCAGGCGGTGGGCCAAGGATGGACTAACGTCCATAGGGCTCTTCCCGAGCCGGGTTAGGAGAAAAATTCTTTGCACTTAGATTCAGAGGAGTCGAAGAGGTCGCAGCACGGAACCCCCCATTCGCTGAAAATCTGTCTTGTAACAGTCATGTTCAGAGACCATTCGTGAGGAGAGAGGATGGTTCTGCTCAACCTGTCGGCTATGACATTGGATTTGCCCGGTATGTGAGTAGCCACTAGGAAGCGTTTGGTTGAGATTGCCCATTCCCAGACCCTCATCGCTTCTCTGCAAAGAGGATAGGATCTGGTCCCTTCCTGCTTGTTCAGGTACCAGACAACTGACATGTTGTCCGAGTGAACAGCAATTACGCCCTGAGGGAGGCAACAGTGAAGGGCTTGAAGGGACAGGAGTACTGCCCTCATTTCTAGGATGTTGATGTGGAGAGAGGTCTCTTCCGGATGCCATTTGCCCTGGACTGACCTGCCCAGGGAATGCCCCCCCCCCCACCCCGTCTGGGAGGCGTCCGTGGTCAAAGTGGCCGCCAGAGGAGGAAGAACAAAGGGTCGTCCCTGATCCAAATTGGAGGACACTAGCCACCAGCGAAGGTCCCGTCTGCAAGATTCTGTGATCCATATTAGATGATTGAGAGGGAGTTCCTGAAAGGACCACTGAGTTGAAAGAAGCCATTGGAGGATTCTCATGTGTAACCTTGCCAAGGGAACTAGCAGAACTGTGGCAGACATCGATCCCAAAAGTTGCATGACCATTCTGGCTGGGGCTTTGGACCTGGGGAGTAAGGCTCGAACCTGATTTTGTATGATTTGAATTCTGTCTGCAGGTAGATAGACCCGCATCTGGTTTGAATCTATCTCTGCCCCTATGAATCTTATTCTTTGAGATGGCCGTAACACAGACTTTGGCCAATTGAAGGAGATTCCGAGGGAATTGCCCAGTGATGTTGTGGCTTGCAGGTTCCGTAGAAGTAGATGCTTGGAGGTGGCAGTTAGAAGCCAGTCGTCTAGGTATGGAAACACCTGGAATCCTAGACTCCTCAAGTGAGCAGTCACTACTGCCAAGCATTTGGTGAACACCCTGGGGGCTGTGGTGAGACCAAAGGGCAGTGCATGGAACTGAAAATGACTGCTTCCTAGGCTGAAGCGCAAGTGTCTCCTGGACGTTTGATGTATTTTGATATGGTAATACGCGTCCTTGAGGTCTATGGAGCACATCCAAACACCTTTCTCCAACAACGGGAGAATGGTTTGTAAAGTGACCATTCGGAACTTGGACTTCTTGACTGAACGGTTTAGGTTGCTTAGGTCCAAAATGGGCCTCAAGTCCCCGGTCTTTTTTGGCACTAAAAAGAATCTTGAGTAAGTCCCTAATCCGATCTGGTCTGCGGGGACTGGTTGGATGGCTCCTTTTTGCAGCAGTTTTGAAATTTCTATGGCTGCGGTATCCCGTTGACTGGGTGGCGGGTCTGGGATTCTTTTGAACTGAGGGGGGGGGGGGGACAACAGAATGGGATGGAGTAACCTCCGGCGATAATTCGAAGCACCCATCGGTCCTGAGTGATCCCTTCCCAGGCCTTTAGGTGCTTCGAAAAACGACCCCCGACTGGCTCCAGAGCAGCACAGTCGGGCAATCCCTCAGGGACTATGAAAGGTTGAAGAGCCACGAAAGGACTCGCGGTCTCCAGTGTTGCGGGGGGCCTCTGCCGCCTCTGGGACGGCGTCTTCCTGATGAATTTCCCCCTCCTCTGCCTCTGGAGGGGGAACCTTCCTGCTGAGAGGGGTAAGACTTCTGCGATCTCCGGAACCACATCTTCCCTCCTCTTTTAGCCTTGGGATAAGGCCGAGTGGAAAATCGTGCCCCTACGGCAGTCAGAGTCTTACCCTCCTGTTCACAGTGGGTAAGTGTGTCTTTCACCTTGGGCCCAAACAGGGAGGACCCATCAAAGGCGCGAATGAAGACTTGAAGGCCTCCTTGAAATGACACAGGCGGAGCCAGGCTTGTCTCCGTGAGCAATGCCTGTACCGCTCTACTGCCTTCGGCCGCATACGAGATGAGCCTAATGGACGTGTTCGAAATGGATGACATTGTAGCCAGCTGAGATCCAACCGTCTGGGCCAGCTCCTCAGGCAGGTTACCTAAGAGGGTATCGGACAGCTCCTTAATCAGATCCCTCTGGAATCTCGTAAAGTGCGTTAGGTAGTTCAGAGACCTCAAAGTAAAGGCCGCTGAACTTAGGGTGCTGCTGCCGATCCATGCTCCTAGACTCCTTATTAGGAGGATGGACGGACGTAGAAGCCTCTGCTACATCCTGCTGTGTAGCAGATGCCACCACCATAGCATCCACAGCCACACCTTTCGTGAGGAACTCTCTATCTGGGGGTGCAGAAAGAAATTTGTTTGGACGAGCGGGCACCGGTTCCACAGAGTCCGGGTGTTCCCACGCCCTTCAACAGATCAAATCCAAGAGCTCGTCGAAGGGCGGAGACACCCAGGAGGCGGAGGGCTGAGCCCCGAAGGCCTTCAGGAACACCGACTCATCAGCAGAGGGAGGTTTGGACTGCCAGCCGCCTCGTTGTTTTAGGGCTTCTAGGATGTCTGCAAAGGAGACATCATCGAGATCGGTGTCAGATGTCAAAGACTCGTCAGGGGAGTCAACGTGCTTCCTCTTGCATGTTTTCTTCCTGGGAGGTTCTTCCGAAGAGGCTTCAGAAGGACCTCCAGGAGGGGGAGAAACCCCAGCGGGGGTAACCTGAGGCCCAGGGGCTCCGCTGTCTGCTGACAGGGGAACTGCCAACGACCCAGTCTCCAAATGTAGGGAAGGAGCTGGGGAAACTGTGGAGGTAGCCAAAGAAGATTTGGCTAGAGCACTCCTCATAGCCCTGAAGGCGGGACCACCAGAATCCTGGGAAGGACCCCCCTCCGTGGCCACGACAGTGGACGGTACTCCCGCCGCCGACGCACAAAGAGGGAGACTTGGGATCGAAGGAATCAATCCCGAAGCCTCCCCTCCAGGGCCGAAGGAAGAAGTCCGTGCACTGAACTCCGACCCAGGAGCCGGAGTTGGAGCAAGGGTCGGGCCTGACCCTAACACCTCCACTGGTTCCACCAACACCTGCTCCAACGGTGCCGAAGCTGTTGGAGGAGGAAGTACTGTAAGGGAGTGGACCATCGGCTCCGAAGCCAAATGGGCTGGAGCCGAAACCATCTTTTGGAACACCGGAGACTGGAAGAGTCGAAGGAGTACCCTGTCGATGTCCGAATCAGACATCCTGGAAGATCTCGAGGATACCGATCGAGCCCGAACCGATTTCTCCATCGGCTCCGAAGGGCTCGGGGACCGGCTCGAAAGGACTCCACAATTATCGGCTCGAGGAAACTTTCAGGAAATTTCCTCGGCGCCGATAAGGACTTCGCCCGAGGGGAAGTGTCTGAGCCGATGACCCTTATCGGCTCCAATATCAGTGGAGCTGATGAGGGTGACCCGCCTCGCTGCTCCAGACCTCGGCTCCAAACCAGAGGGTCGAGGTAGGAGGCATCGAGGCAGACCGTTCGACCTCGGCTCCAAGTCCGTGGAGCCGATGGAGAAGTCTGCTTACCTTTTAGCCGTCGGTTCCGACTGACTGGTCGGAGCGGCACTTTCTCTTCTTAGAAGGAGACGGAGAGGAAGATAAAGCCTCCTCGAAAGAAGGCTTGATTAATCCTTTAAGGATTAATTTGTTTTTCCTCTCCTGGTGGACTCGGGAGGAAAACGCATGGCATACACTGCACGATTCTTGGAGATGTTTGGTGCCAAGACAGTAGACGCACGAGGAATGATCGTCCGTTATGGACATTTTAAACCCACACCTCGTGCACTTTTTAAACCCGGAGGGTTTATGTTCTTTAGACATAGTTATGCAGAAGAAACAGAACACAACAGTAAACTTTTAAACAGTTTTAGGACACAGGTACAAAAAAATATGCCCGTACTCAGAATATAAACTGAAAGAAACTTTTTTTTTTTTTAAACACACAGAAAAGATAGGGAAGAAAAACAAGGAGGGTCAAGACCCTCTAACTTAAACGGGTACTTGACCCACACACAACCACTAAGGTAGTTAGTACAGGGGAAGGCCCCTCTAACTGAAACGGAACCTTCTCTGACAGGAAAAATAAAGCAAAATTTAATAAAACAGCAAGAGACACACTCAGACACAAAAATAGCCGTTAAAACAGCTTTTGGGTTGAAAAGAGAGAACTACTGACAGGAAAAGAGACTATTAATATAGTACTTAGCCCAGCCAATGTTGAGACCACATCCAAGCTCTGTAAGCGGCAAACGAGATCTAGGGGATTAGTGGTGGTGCATCCTGGGATAAAGATAGCTCAGCCAATTAGAGGCCTTGCTCTATAGCATAAGCGTGCCGAGTCGGAGCCGAGGGATCGGCTCCGAGCCCATCAATCAGAATGTAGGCGAGATAGGATCACATAACATCACCTCTTCTGCCTTAACACCAAACAAGGTATCATGCTGTAAAGGAGCATCCAATAATTTTGCCTTAACATGATTAGGTAAACTCTGTTCTTTTAACCAAGCATGTCTTCGAATCACAGAACTTATAACTGTGGCTCTACAAGAGGCCTCTAAAGAATCAAAACCACATTGCAAAGTATGTTTTCCTACCTGTTCAACTGCATGCAATAAATCCTGCATTTCTTTATAGTCAGGAGCTTCTGAGCTTGTAAGCATTTTCTGTTTTAACTGAGCCATTAAATATTGTTGGTACTTAAGCATGTGAAACTGGCAATTTAAAGCCCTTACTGCTAAAGTTGCAGAAGTGTAAACTTTCTTCCCCCATCTATCCAATGCTCTAGAATCTCTGTCAGAGGGGACTGGATTTTTGGCAATGGAATCCTTAACCCCTTTGGGACCCTGGGAAATGATTTCTGGGTCAGCAGAAGGGTTTTTATAAAGAAACTTGTAAGAGTCAGGGACTCTATAATACCTATCTGGCTTGGCTGGTGCAGGGGCAAAGAATCAGGAGACAAGCTGGATTCAGAGAACACATCATCCACAATATCTAACACAGATGGAATAGCAAGGGGCCTGTGCTGAGGCAATAAAAGGAAGTCCCTGAGCCTTTTCTTGGAATCTGAATAATCCTGACTTTCCCAATGGAAATGCTCCCTCATGGTATGTAAAGTTTCCCCAAAAGAGTAATCCTCAGGAGGAGAGGCTGAAGGGATAGATTCTTCAGCATCAGAGTCCTCATAGGGGAGAAGAGAATATCCCTGGTCTGAAGAGGAATCAGAGGAAATGGAAACCTGATCAGAGGAATCGTAGTCTGTATCCTGCCTAGGCCTTTTCTCAGGAGGGGGATGGGAACTCCTGATTAGAGTAAGGAGGTCTTCGGACATTTTGAGCATCTGTTTCTTAGGCATGGAGGACTGTCCAGGAGAATGCTGTACTTGCTTCTTTGTCTTTAATGGTGTTTTTGTCTTGGCTGTTGCTTTAATGGTAAGTTGTGAAGGTCTAAAAACACCCTCAGAAGCCGATGCCTGCTCAGCGGCTCCAGACCCATCTGAGGGATTAATTTCCATAGGCCCAATACCTTGAGTTTCCAGAGGCCTAGTTGTCTCCACATGGGAGTCAGAAGTGGCCTGTGGCTCTGAGGTAGCAGGTGACAGGGGCTGCGAAAGCGCCTCACTGAGAACCGGCGACTGGCCTAGAAGAGGCTTTGTCGTCGGTTTTGGGCCTCGGATGCCTGTCTTTATCCTTGTCTTTGCATTTTTTATGAATTGCGGTCGTCGGTTGTTCCTACGGCATTGTATAATTGAACCTTCGGCCAAAGTAGTGCAAAGCAAAATCAAAATGTCGTTTGATAGTTCGTTTGTTAAATCTAGCACAAAACCAACAACTAGTGACGTTGTGATCAGGGCCTAGGCATGGAATACAGTAAAAGTGGAAGTCCTTATGAGGTATTTGTTTCCCACAAGAAATACAATTATTAACCTTTTCTGACATCGGTCTGAGGCAAGAAAAAGTTTCCCCAACGGGGTACTTAGCTTTATTGAAGACTTCGGATCTGAAATTCGACTACGAAAATCTCAAGAGTCGGCCGACTGGCACTTGCGAACTGCTTTTGCTCCGGGCACCGCGCGGCAAGAAAGACTGAAGAAAATGGTGTCTGATGCATGTTATATACCCCTGGCGCACTGACGTCAGGGAAGAAGTGACAGCAACCGAAGCCGGACCAAGACTTTGGAACTCTGGCCGACCGCGGGACCACCTGACGGCAGGATAACCCGAGTGTAATGACTGCAGCAGTGTAACACGATGAACATCTGACAGATGTCCCGAAGTATCCCCCTCGGGCCTGACCGAAGAGACCCGAGTCTCGAACCCTGTGGACAGAATCGACATGGTCGGAGCCGAGGTCGGCACCGATAAACCCAGAGGGGGTATCGGAGCCGGTGCAGGAACATCACTCAGAGCTGAGCATACCGGCTCCGACGACAAGGATGTGCTCGGAGGAGAAATCATCGAAACGGTCACAGGAACTGGCTCCGGAGCAGAGTGGGTCAGAGCAGAGAACAATTTGGCCAACACCAGCGACTGCAGGAGCCTCTGCACCACCCTATCAACATCCAAATCAGAAAGCCTGGAGGATTTGGAGGAGAGCGATGGAGATAGGGATCTCTTGTCAGGTGAACCATGCCTCACACTGGGCGACCGGCTCCGAATGGGTTCAAGAATAATAGAAGCCGATGCCGATTCCATTAACACTGATACCTCCTGCGGCCCCGAGGACAGTGGAGCTGAGGAGATAAGAGTCCAAAACAGTAATCTTCTCCGGAGGCTCCGAAGTGCAGATGAAGCCAGAGATCTTTTCTTTGCCTTGGAGGCTTTAGATTTAGACTGAGGACTAGAAGCCGGGTCTATAGCTTCCTCAAATGATGGTTTTAGAAGTCCCTTTAATATCAATTTATTTTTCCTCTCCTGGAGCACCCTAGGACTGAACGCATGGCAGATGCTACACGACTCCTGTAAATGGATGGCTCCAAGGCAGTAAACACACAGAGTGTCCATCCGTGATGGACATCTTATATCCACATTTTGAACATTTTTTAAAGCCGGAAGGCTTATGCTCCTTCTGATCCTTAGACATTTTATAACTAACAAAACCACCTAAACACAACTCACAAAAAGGGCGGGAAAACACACACAATTTAGAAACACCAGAAAAAACGGTACTAGACGCACTCTAAGAACCTCTAACTGAAACGGTTCTTCAGGGAACACACAGAAAACACAATCACACAACAAGTTCAACTAACAACAGAGGGGAGGACTAGGTCCTCTAACTAAAACGGGCCTAGCCCGCTGGAACAGTTTGGGATACCAAAAACACAACTAACAAACTCAGAAACAGCGACAGCAACAAGTAATAGCTATTAAAATAGCTTTTGGGTATAAACTATCAAATTTCTCTAAGAGAAATAGCAAAAAGAAGGTACTTAGCCACAGCCAAGCGAGACCATATGGAGCAGTGCACTATGGGGTACCCTCTTAGCCCAGCCAATGAGAGACTTTGAGCTAGTAAATTCGGCCGAGTTGGAGCCGACATTCGGCTCCAAACCCATGGGTAAGAATGTAGGCGAGATAGGACTACATAACATCGTTGGATTTCCCAGGGAAGTGCGTTGCTATCAGTAAACGCTGGGAGGAAATCGCCCATTGCCACAGTCTGAGTGCTTCTCGGCACAAGGGGCAAGACCTGGTCCCGCCCTGTTTGTTGATGTACCACACCACTGACTTGTCCGTTTGGATTGCAATGGTCCCGGAAGGAAGAGAGTCTTGAAGGGCTTGCAACGCTAGGAGAACCGCTCTCATTTCTAGGACATAGATATGCAGATGGTACTCATGAGGTTGCCAAGTGCCTTGGACTATCCTGCCTAGATAATGCCCCCCCCCCCGCACCCTATCAGGGAGGTGTCCGTGGTCACTGTGGCTACCGGAGGGGATTGTATGAAAGGTCTGCCCTGAATTACTAGTGGGGAGACCATCCACCAAGAAAGGTGCCTTTTGCATGTTTCTGCGATCAGGATCATGTGAGACATGGGTAGTTCCTGGAAAGACCACTGCGTGAAAAGAAGCCACTGAAGGATTCTCATGTGGAAACGTATTAATGGGACAGGAAGAATGGCAGCTGCCATGGAGCCTAGAGCTTGGAGGACATGTCTGACTTGAACCCTTTTGCTCTGCATTAGAATTAACACTTGTTGACGAATAGTGGAAACTCTTTCCTGTGGTAATCTTGCAAACATTTCTTTTGTGTTTAATTCTGCTCCTATGTATGTGATAGACTGACAGGGCAACAAGGCAGATTTTTCGAAATTTACTGTAATGCCTAGTTGACTGCATGATGTGAATGTATAATCCTGTGCCTCTAAGAGTTGACGCCTGGTGGTAGCAGTCAGGAGCCAGTCGTCTAGATAGGGAAACACCTGGAATCCTTGATGCCTCATGTGAGCTGCGACTAATGCCATCCACTTGGTGAACACCCTGGGGGCTGAGGTGAGACCAAAGGGCAGAGCTCTGAACTGGTAATAACTGGCCCCTACCCGGAAGCGAAGAAATCTACTGGAGCATCTGTCCATCTTGATATCGTAGAACGCTTCCTGAAGATCTATCGAGCACATCAAATTGTCCTGACCCAGAAAAGGGAAAATGGACTGAAGTGTCACCATCCGGAACTTTTCTTTTTGTACAGATTTGTTCAATCTGCTTGAGATCCAGTACTGGTCTCCAGTCCCCTGTCTTTTTTGGTACTAAAAAGAATCTTGAGTAAGTTCCGGATCCTAGTTGGTCTGCGGGGACTTCTTGAATGGCTCTTTTTTCTAGCAGTCTTGAAACTTCTGTGACTGCTTGATCCCTTAGATTGGGTGGGACATCTGGGATGGGCTTTTTCGATTCTATGGGGGATTGATGGAAGGGAATTTTGTAACCTCCGGATATGATGGATAGTACCTGTCTCGTGTTATATTTTGCCAGGCTTTTGGGTACAGCAAATGTAACCCCCCCCGCCCCCCCCCCCGACCGCCTGAGCAGTCCGGCAACGCTTCAGGGATGTTGGAAGGGTTTGACAGAGAAAGTTTCTCTGTCACTCTGGTTTTGAGGTCCCCCTCTGCCACGATGGCGGTGTCTGTTATTATTGCTTCCCCCCCGTCTCTGGGGGAAAAAAAATCACCACATGTGTCAGGCAAGGGTCCCTGGGATTTTCGGAACCACATCTTTCTGCTCTTCTGACCCTTAGGATAAGGTCTGAAAGGAGTGGAAAAACAGACTCCCACGGCAGAGAGAGTCTTGTCTTCCTGCTCACACCTGGTCAAAGTGTCTTTCACCTTAGGCCCAAAGAGAAAGGAGCCATCAAAGGGAGTGTTGGTGAAGGACGCTCGAAAGGGTTCCGCAAACTGACACAGCTGCATCCAAGCATGTCTCCTGAGAGCCACACCTGTCCCTGCGTCTCTGCTTGCTCCATCGGCTGCATAGGAAATCAGCCTCATGGAGGAGTTAACTACGGAATTAAGAGTCGCAAGCTGAGAAGCTACTTTGGCTGGTGCTCCCTCAGCTGTAGGATCTTGCAGGTATCTCCAAGCTCTTTCAGGAGATCCCTTTGAAGATGTGTAAAATGGCATAGATAATTCAGGGACTTCATTGAAAAGGTCGCTAAAGTAAACATTCGCTTTCCATATCTGTCCATCGTCCAAGACTCTTTGTTTGGAGGATGAACAGATGAAGAAGTCTCTGCTAACTCTTTATTGGTGGCTGCTGCTAGCACCATGGCATCAACAGGCACCCCTTTGGAGAGGAATTGCTTGTCCTGGGGGGCTGTAATAAATTTGTTTGGTCTCCTCGGAGTAGGTTCCATAGAATCAGGAGCTGACCAAGCCTTTTGAGCCACTACAGACATGAGTGGATCAAAAGGAGGAGATACCCAGGAGGTGGAAGGTCAGGAACCAAATGCATCCAGGTATACAGACTCGTCCTCGGTAGGGGCTAGGGAAGTCCAGTCCCTCCTCTGTCTGAGCATTTCAAGGATGTCCCAAAAGGAAACATCTTCAGAGGGAGACCTTGGGGACCCTTCCGATTCATGCATGTCTGTATCTGAAGTGACAGACTCAGGGGAGTCTATGTGCTTCCTCTTGCACTTCTTCCGGGGAGGTTCCTCCGAGTGATCAGGGGACGCTTCGGAAGAAGAGGGATCACCCAATGGGGTGTCCTGGGGCATAGGTTCTCTACGCTTGGGGTCTGGAGGAGGAGTATAGGTTGGCACAGACACCATGGGGGGGAGGAGCCGATGGAGCTGGCAGTAAAGCTGTCTCGGGGGACAGCACACTCCGCATGACCTCAAAGGCATCCCGACCTCTAGGCAGAGAAAGCTCTGGCTCCAAAGAAACAGGAGTCTTTCTCCGCATCGAGGGTGACGGCTCCGAGGCCGATGTTGGAGCTGAGCTCACCTGTGGCGAAGCTCCGAGGGGGAGAACGGGGTTTGACAAGGGTCCGAAGCCACCCTCTCCCTCGGAGCTGACGAGAGAGGCTCGGTGCCCAGATCCCTCGATAGAAGGAACAATCGAGGTAATCGAAGCTGATGTCGGAACCGAAGGAGAGATGATGATCGGCGCCGGCGGTCCAACTACCTGCGGATCCATGGTCTCCAGCTACGAGCTAAATGTAGTCGGAGGAGGAATAGAAATAGAGGCGGTTGGAGCCGATACCTGTTGAGGTGGGCTGGACAGAATTTTTGCCAGTGCCTGTGACTTAAGCAACCTACTTACTACTCTCCACATCATGATCCGATAATCTAGAGGATCAAGAGGAGTGAGAAGAATGATGGCTATGTTCACTCTGTAACAAAGGTGACTGAGGTGCCGAGTGGATGGACTCCAAGGATGGAGACTTCAGTCTCTTATGGCTCTGAGACGGCTCCGGAATTGCAGAAGGAGCCGACGGAGGAGTCGTCTTGTCGGTGCCAGCTGGTACCGATATACTTGGTTGGTCAAGCAAAGGAGTCGGCTCCGAAGGTGGGACCGACGGCTTGACAGATTTAGGGGATTTTGCGGGCTGAGTACTTTTAGCCGGAGAATCCTGAGGCTTCAATAATACCCGAAGGATTAATTTGTTTTTGCGCTCCTGCAGGACCCTTGGACTAAAAGCGTGACATATAGAACAGGAGTCCTGCAGGTGAACAGCGCCCAAACAATATACACAACTAGTGTGTCCATCTGTCAGAGACATTTTCTGACAGCATGAGTAACACTTTTTGAAGCCAGATACCTTGGTATCTTTAGACATTATAGTAACAATAACCACAACGACAAAAATGAAAAGCTATACTAAAAAAAAAAACAAGAACAAATAGACCTTTTTTTTTACAGTTAAGGAATAGAAGGAAAGCCTCCAATACAAACGGCTATCCTGGGGGGGGGGGACTCTCTAATTTAAACAAGTTAAAGGGAACAGAAGGCCTGAGAGTTACGGAGCAATGGCCAACAAGCTAAAATACACAAGAACGCAATAAGGGATAAAGGAATATTATCTAGACAAAAAACAGACAAATACTTGACAAACTTTCAAGAATCAACAATATATAATAGAAAAAAAGATTATACTAAGCCTGAGCCAGTAAGGAAGCAACCTTGCAGCTGAAGCGGCAAACGAGATCTGGGTAGCTGACGCTGGGCATTCTGGGATAAGGGGTAGCCTCAAGCCAGTAAACAGCTCTCGAGCTATAGAAGATAGCCAAATCCTCGGCTCCGAACCCAAACAGCAAGAACGAAGGCGAGATGGACAACTTAACATTCATTGTTTCCAGGCTGAGACAATGTTGACTCCATAAACTTCTGAAGTTTCCTCATATGCAGTCTCGCATATGGAATTAGTAGAATGCAGGATACCATGAACCCCAAAGCCTGCAAAATTTGTCTTGCAGATAACTGGGTTTTTGTTGCCATTTGTTTGAAGTATATTGTCAATTGCATTTGTTTGTCTGGCGTGAGGTAAGCCATCTGGGCAGTTGTATTCAAGCTTGCACCCAGGAATGTAATTATTTGAGAGGGTACCAGTTGTGATTTCTTTTCGTTTATGGTGTACCCTAGGCATGCTAGAAGTCTTTTTACAAATGCCAGATGTTGTAGAAGAGTGTCCTTGTCCTCTGCCTGAATGAGACAATCGTCCAGATAAGGATAAATTTGAATGTTTCTTTGTCTGCAGAATGCAATTACCAGTGCCAGGCACTTTGTAAAGACCCTGGGCGTAGTAGATAAGCCAAAGGGCAGTGCAGAGAATTGGTAATGCAAAAAGCCTGCTTTGAAGCGGCGGTATCTTCTGCAAGATTCCCTTATTGGGATATGCAGGTATGCCTCAAGTCTAGAGTTACTAACCAGACATTCTTGCCTAGCATAGGTAGTAGCTGTTGTAATGTCAGCATTTTGAATTTTGGAATGTCCTGGAACGTGTCCAGAATCGATAAGTCCAGTATTGGACGCCAGCCATGATTTGTCTTTTCTGGGTACCAGGAAAAGTCGAATAAAATCCTTGTCCTTTTTCCTTTTCTGGTACCGGTTGAATAGCCCCCATATCCACGAGGGACATGACTTGTTTCTGGGCCTCTGCCCACTGGTTTTGTGGCAGATCTGGCCATCCATTTGGAATTGGCAAAGTATGCAAATGAAATCCGTACCCTTGGGATACTATGTTTAATACCCACTTCTCCTGGGTAATTAACAGCCACTTTTGAGCGTGAAGTACTAGTTTCCCCCCCAAGGGGGCTGCCAAAAGATAAGTGCTTGGAGATGGTAGAGGAAAAGTCATTGAGACTGCTTACTGTAGGGTTGTGCTTTGTTACCTCCAGATTTGGAGGTGGAGGCACCCCACTGCTTTGACCTACAAGATCCCTGTGATTGATATCTGGAGCCTTTTGAGCGCCTGGGTTTGCCCTGAGTGGCTCTGTTGGACACAGGAAAGGACCAATTCTTAGTAGGCCATTGCCTACTGAACCGGAGTGGCTGCACTTGCAAGAAATCTTTTGCAGTTTGCATAGATTTAGCTTTGTTTTCCATTTTCTTTAAAACCTCTTCTGCCTTATTACCAAACAGACCATCAGGCTGTAAAGGGGCATCCAACAATTTAGCTTTAACATGATCAGGCAAATTTTGCTCCTTGAGCTAGGCATGCCTTCTTATCACAGATCCAGTTACGGCGGCCCTGCAAGAGGCCTCTCCAAGGAATCAAAACCACATTACAAAGTATGCTTTCCAACCTGTTCTGCTGAATGCAATAAATCCTGTAACTCTATTTTCCACACAATCAGAAATCAACATCAGTTTATGTTTCAGTAAGCCCATAACATGCTGTTGATATTGAAGCATATGAAACTGGGAGTTTAAAGCCCTGACTGCCAAGGTTGCAGACGTATAAACCTTCTTACCCCATCTATCCAGCTCCCTGGAATCTCTGTCAGAAGGGGTAGGATTTTTGGCTGTAGAAGCCTTAACACCCTTGGGACCCTGAGAAATAGTCTCAAGATCAGCAGCAGGATTTTTGAAAGGAAATTTGTGGGAGTCAGGAACCCTGTAATATCGGTCTGGCTTACTAGGAGCCGGAGGCAGGGAATCAGGAGCCATGCTTGATTCCAAGAACACATCATCAACAATGTCTAATACAGGAGGTACTGCCAAAGGCCTATGCTGAGGAAAAAGGAAATCCCTAAGCCTCTTTTTTGATTCAGAGAAGTCCGGTCTCTCCCAGTGAAAATGTTCCCATAAAGTATGCAAAGTCTCTCCAAAAGAGTAATCCTCAGGATGAGATGCAGATGGGATGGATTCCTCTGCATCAGAATCCTCATAAGGTGGAATAGCAAATTCCTGATCAGAAGAGGAATCAGAAAAAATGGAAACCTGATCTGAAGACTCAATCAGTGCCTTGCCTAGGTCTCTTAGCAGGGGGGGGTTGGAAACCCCTGATCAAGGTAATTAAATCCAGAGCCATTTTGATAATTTGTTTTTTAGGCATAGGGGCCTGAGCACGTGGCTCATGTGTCGGTTTTTAAGACATAGAAGCTATTTTTGACCTTGTTTTTGTTGATGTTTAGGCCTGAAAACACCCTCAGAAGCCGGTGCCTGCTCAGCAGCTCCGGACCCATCCAAGGTAGAGACATCCGTGGGTTCAATACTTTGCGAATCTCACGGCATACCGGTCTCCGGATGCATCTTGGTAGAGGCCTGCGACTCAAAAGTAGTGGGTATCAGGGGCTGCGAAAGCGCCTGAGTACCGGCGACTGGCTTAGGAAAAGCTTCATCGGTTTTGGACCTCGACGGTCTGCCTCTGTCTTTTTCCTTGCGTTTTTTGTGAACTCCGGTAGTCGGATTGCTAACCGAAGACATTTCAGGTTAGTTAAACCTTGAACCAAAATATTTTGAAGCAAAAATATACCGACGCTTAATAGCGCGTTGGTTAAATTTAGCACAAAACTGACAGCAAGGCACGTTGTGATCAGGGCATAGGCAAGGAATACAGTACAAATGAAAATCCTTATGAGGTATTTGCTTCCCACAAGTAATGCAATTATTAACTTTTACTGACACCGGTAAAGGGCAAAAAAAAGTTTCCCCAATGGGGTACTTGGCTTTAGTTTGAAGACTTCGGTTCTGAAACTCGAAAACGAAAATTTCAGGAGTCAGCCGACCGGCATTTGTGAACTGCTTCTGCTTCAGGCACCGCGCGGCAAGAAAGACCGATTAAAATGGCGTCGGCTGCATGTTTTATACCCCTGACGACCTGATGTCATGGAATTGGACACAGCAACCAACACAGGACCCAAGACTTTGTTATTCAAGCCGACTGAGGGCAACCTGCCAGCAAATTACCCAAATGTAAGGACTGCCAACAGTGAAACACGAAGAACATCTGTACTATGGTCTTCGTATTTCACTGTTGCAGTCATTACATTTGGGTAGATTCCCAAAGCTATGGTTGGGAGGAAGAATTTAGACAGCATTAGGGCCAGCTATAAGGCCCTGCAAGACTGCAGTGGCAAAGCCAGCTCTGGATTTAAAGAAAATTGGCAAATGATGTTTGGTGAAAGTATGTATAGAACTCCAGGTAGCAGCTTCTAGGATGTCCCTGGTAGGGACGCCTCTGAGAAAGGCTGTAGAGGTATATGCAGCCCTGGTGGAGTGAGGTCTGATCCCCTGGGGGATAGGGTTTCCATGGTGCTTATAGCAAAAATGAATGCAATGGCTTATCCATTTAGAAATGGTGTGCTTTGAAACAGCTTTCCCCTCTGCCCCTGCAGCAAATGCCACCAGCATTTTAGTAGAGGTTTAGTCCTTTCCAAGTAGAATCTAAGTTGTTTGTGCACATCTAAGGAATGCAGTATCCATTCCCCTTTATTCTGTGGATTGGGAAAAAAGGTTGGCAAATGAATGGACTGATTAAGAGCCACACTGGATACCACCTTGGGCATGAAGGATGGATTGGTTCAGAGGGACACCCTGTCCGCATGAAAGATGATGAAAGGCTCCACTGCCATAAGGGCCTGTAATTCAGATAACCTTCTAGCTGAAGTGATTGCTAAAAGGAAAGCTGCTTTCCAAGAAAGAAATTTTTAAGTCTGCAGTAGTAGCTGGCTCAAAAGGAGGTAGAGTGAGTTTTTTCCAAGACAAAGTTAAGGTCTCGGGCTGGGGTTGCAGCTCTCCTGGGTGGTCTCAAATTTTTGGCCCTTCTGAGGAACTGCTTGAGCAGTGGATGAGAGAAGAGGGGAGGTTCTGTGTTATAATGAGCTGAAACGGCACAGGCGTGGATTTTAATGGAGGAAAAAGACAGGCCCTTGTGAAGCATCTCAGTTAAGTATTGCTAAATCTGAGGTAAATTGGGTGCTGCTGTGCTCATCCCTTTAGATTGGTTCCAGGCACAGAATCTTTTCCATTTTTCAGCATAAGATTTTCTAGTACTAGGCCTCCTTGCCTCTAAAATGACATCCATCACAGGTCTGCTGAGGGATGGTAAAGGAGAGATTAAGTAATTAGCCAGGCTGCAAGGTTCAGCGTTAGAAGCTGAGGGTGCAGAATCTGGTTCTCCTGCTGAGACAGCAAGGAAGAGTCTGAGGCAGGTGCCATGGAGATAACCATGACACACTGCGCAGGAGGGGGTACCAGTGTTGGCATGGCCAGTCTGGAGCAATCAAAATCATCCTTGGTTTGTCCTGTTTGATTTTTAGTAGTAGTTTGGAGAGCAGAGGCAGAGGGGGGAAGGCATAGACTGACAGGTTTTTCCAGCTGAAGGACAGAGCATCCATTTTCCAGGCTTGTTTGTGGGGAGCCCTTGTGCACAATTTGTCCAACTGGTAGTTCTGGTGAGAGGCAAACAGGTCTATATCTGGGCTCCCCCATTTGCTTGTCAACATGTTGAAAATCCTTGTTTCCAGTTCCCACTCGTGTGGGTCCATGAGGTTTCTGCTTAGTCCGTCTGCCAGTGTATTTAATTTTCCTGGCAGGAATTGAGCTTGTAGGTGCACTTGGTAGCTCAAGGCTGTGTTCCACAATGCCATGGCTAGTTTGCAGAGGGGGTAAGAATGTGTACCCCCCTGCTTGTTTATGTACCACATAACAGTGGTGTTGTCCGTCTTTACCATTAGTTGTCCTGGAAGAATGTGGTCCTTGAGGGCTGTCAGAGGATTCTGTACAGCTAACATTTCTTTCTGATTGATATGCAGGTGCATTTGACTTGGGTTCCATTTGCCCTGAATGAACTTTCCTGCCAGGTGAGCCTCCCATGCACAGTCGATGCATCTGCTGTTAGGGTTTGGGCGGCAGGGGGTGGTGTGAAAGGTAGTCCCTTGTTTTGGTGGCAGAGGCCTGCCACCAAAGGAACTCTAGGCGTAGGCAAGGTATGATAGGAATCATTGTTTCTAGGTCTTGAGAATGTTGACATCATAGGCTTTTTAGATACCACTGTAGTTTCCTCATATGCAGTCCTGCATATGGAATTAGAAGAATGCAGGAGGCCATGAACCCCAAGGCTTGCAGTATTTGTCTTGCAGACAGCAGGGTTTTTGTGGCCACTTCCACTTGTTGGAAGTAGGTTGTCAAATGAATTTGTTTCTCTGGCATGAGGTAAGCCATCTGGGAAGTTGTATTCAAGCTTGCTCCCAGGAATATAACTTGTTGACAGGGTACCATGTGTGATTTCTTTTCGTTTATGACAAGTTAGAACCCTTTGTACAAAGGCCAGATGATTCATAAGTATGTCTTGGCTAGACAGTCGTCCAGGTATGGGTATATCTGAATATTTCTTTGCCTGCAAAATGCAATAACTGGAGCTAGGCACTTTGTGAATACCATGGGCGCAGTAGATAAGCCAAAGGACAGTGCAGAGAATTGATAGTGCATTGAACCAGCTATGAATCTGAGGTATCTTCTGCAGTTTTGTCTGATAGGGACATGGAGGTATGGCTCCTTGAGGTCCAAGGTCACGAGCCAACTTTCTTGCCCAGCATGGGAAGAAGCTGCTGTAGTGTCAACATTTTGAATTTCGGAACATCCAGGTAAGTGTTTAGAGAAGAAAGATCCAGAATGGGCCTCCAGGCTTTGTCCTTTCTGGGAACCAGAAAGAGTCTTGAGTAAAATCTTTGTCTTTGCTCCTGTGGTGGTACCTTTTGAATAGCCCTCATGTCCATGAGTGCTGTAATTTGTTTTTGAGCCTCTGCCCATTGATTTGGTGGCAGATTTGGCATTCCTTTTAACCTTGGCAGACCTTGAGATACAATGTTGAGAACCCATTTGTCTTTGGTGATCCAATGCCAATTGTGATAGAAAAGTGCCAGTTTTCCTCCTAATGGGGCTGCCAAGAGAGAGTTGTTTGGCAGCTGTAGTGGGAAGTCATAGAGGCTGCTTTTTACATGGTTGGGGCCTGTCTTCCCCTTCTTTCTGGCCTGGCGCACCCCATTGTCGAGGCCTGTTAGGACCTTGTGGTTGACCTCTACCTCTTGGATGTCTGTATCTGCCCCTTTGAGGTCTGTCTGCAACTGGAAAGGACCAATTCTTTGTTGGCCAATTTCTGCTAAATTGAGGAGGCTGAACTTGTAAGAAATCCTTCACCGTTTGCATAGATTTTGCCTTATCCTCCATCTTCTTTAATACCTTTTCTGCTTAACTCCAAATAACACATCCCGCTGCAAAGGTGCATCCAATAATTTTGCTTTAACATGATCTGGTAATGTATGTTCTTTTAACCAAGCATGTCTTCTAATGACTGAGCCTGTAACTGCTGCTCTACAGTTGGCCTCTAAAGAATCAAAACCATATTGCAAAGTATGTTTTCCCACTTCTTCAGCTGCATGCAATAAATCCTGCATTTCTTTAAAATTAGGAGGATCTGAATCTGGAAGCATTTTTTGTTTCAACTGAGACATCAAAAATTGCTGATATTTTAGCATGTGAAACTGGCAATTTAAGGCTCTCATTGCTAAAGTTGCAGACGTATATACTTTCTTTCCCCATCTGTCTAATGCTCTGGAATCTCTGTCAGAGGGAACTGTTTTTTTTGCCGATGAGGCCTTAATCCCTTTGGGTCCCTGAGAAATAGTTTCAGGGTCAGCAACAGGACTATTATACAGAAATTTGTGAGAGTCAGGGACTCTGTAATATCTATCAGGTTTAACAGGGGCTGGAGGTAAGGAGTCAGGATTTAAGCTGGATTCAGTATACACATCATCCACAATATCTAACATTGGCAGAATAGCAAGGGGTCTGTATTGAGGTAATAAAAGAAGTCTCTGAGCCTTTTCTTGGATTCTGAGTAATCCTTGCCTTCCCAATGGAAATGCTCCCTCATGGTATGTAAGGTTTCACCAAAGGAGTAGTCCTCAGGCGGAGAGGTTGATGGAATTGATTCCTCAGCATCAGAATCCTCATAAGGGGGTAAAGAATATCCTAGGTCTGAGGATGAATCTGAGGAAATGGACACCTGGTCGGATGATTCATAGTCTGCATCCTGTCTGGGCCTTTTATCAGGTGGGGGTGGGGGGTGGGACCCCCTGATCAGGGTGATTAGGTCTTCGGCCATTTTGAGCATTTGTTTCTTAGGCATGGAGGCCTGTCCTGAAGAATGCTGAATTTGTTTCTTTGTTTTTAAGGGAGGCTTAGACTTAGCAGAGGGTTTAATGCTCAACTGAGTAGGACTGAAAACACCCTCTGAAGCTGTGGATTGCTCAGCTACTTCGGTTCCCTCTGAAGGGTTAGTGTCGGTAGGCTGAAAAACGTGTGCGTCCGAAGGCCCAGCCAGCTCCACGTGGGAGTCAGAGGCGGCCTGTGGCTCTGCAGAAGCGGTCATCAGGGGCTGCGAAGGTGCCTCTCTGAAAACCGGAGAACTGGCGACTGACCTAGAAAAGGCCTCGGCGTCAGTTTTGGGCCTCGGATGCCTGTCCTTGTCTTTGCGCTTTTTATGTATTCCGATCGTTGGAAGTTCCGACGGCATGGTGTAATTGAATTTTCTACCAAAATAATGGGCAAAATCAAACCGACGTTTAATAGTGCGCTTGTTAAACCTAGCACAAAACCGACAACCAGTGACGTTGTGGTCTGGGCCTAGGCATGGGATACAATAGGAATGGAAATCCTTATGAGGTATTTGCTTTCCACAAGAAATACAGTTATTAGCTTTTACTGACATCGTTCTGAGGCAAGAAGATTCCCCAACAGGGTACTTAGCTTTGTAGAAGACTTCGGTTCTGGATTCGGAATGAGAGTCGGCTGACTGGCACTTGCGAACTGCTTTTGCTTTGGGCACAGCGTGGCAAGAAAGACTGAAGAAAATGGCGTCGGCTGCATCTTATATACCCCTGTCACACTGACGTCAGGGAGGAGGCGACAGCAACCGACGCCGGACCAAGACTTTGGAACTCAGGCCGACTGGGGAACTGCCTGATGGCAGGATAACCCAAGTGTAATGACTGCAGCAGTGTAACACGATGAACATCTGACAGCGAGGTACGTCTTGGTCAGGGCCTAGGCAAGGAGTACAGTACAAATTAAAATCTTTGTGAGGTATTTGCTTTCCACAAGAAATACAGTTATTGACTTTTACTGACATCGGTTTAGAGCAAGAAAAAGTTTCCCCAACTGGGTACTTAGCTTTAGTTGAAGACTTTGGTTCTGAAACTCAAAAACGAAAATTTCAGGAGTCGGCCAACTGGCACTTGCAAACTGCTTCTGGCACCGCACGGCAAGAAAGACTGGGGTAATTGTGTTGGCTGCATGCTTTATACCCCTGACTACCTGATGTTACGGAAGATGAGACAGCAACTGATGCAGGACCCAATACTTTGATAATCAGGCCAACTGAGGGGTACTGCAAGCAGATAACCCAAATGTGATGACTGCAACAGTGAAACATGAAGAACATCAGTCTTAGGTTCATAGGTAGGTACTAGGCTATCGGCCCAAGGGCCTAAGTAAGCCTAGCCAACAAAGTTCCCTAGCTTACGCCAACCCAAGAAAGTTAATTTCCTGTGCCCCTGTCAAGCAGAGCCACAGAAGTGATCCCAGGGGTGTATTTCCTATTTCCCATCCACTCATCACAATTTTTCTTGAAGAGTGTTAATGAGGAACTTTGACATACATGGGTAGCTTGTTCCAGAGTATGGGAAGTATCTGGGACAGGAATCTATCCCTCCAGCAAGTCCTGTTTATTGCGGTGACAATGTTTAGGTCCCCAGAGCGTATAGCTCGGAGGGATTGGGATTTCTTTAGGTGTAGCATGTCCAACAGCTCTGGGTTTGACATAGCTTTATATGTTAGGCAGAGATCACCTTGGAGTAGGCGATATGCTACAGAGTAAAGCTGGAGTTTTTTTGACGATCAGTGTAGGGCATTTGTTTGAGGCCAGTAATTCTCTTTGTGAGGTACTTTTGTGGCCTTTCCAGCTGCTGCAGATGTCTTGTGAGGTACATTCCAAAATGGGCGATGTACTCTATAATGGGTCTAATGAGTGTTGAGTAGAGGGGAACAAAGACCTCTTTTTTCCTGGATGAGGTGTGCCATGCAGAAGGATTTCCTGACTACTGTGGCAATGTGATTACCAAAGGAGAGACTACTGTCCACCTGGATCCCAAGGTCTCTTATCACACATTCGGTGTTAAGAAGACTGCAGCCTATGTGGTAGTTCATGGGTACAGAGTGTTTACCAAAGGGGATAACAGTGCACTTTTTGGCATTGAGCTTGAGGCCATAGCTCTGACACCAGGCATCTGTCTCAGTGAGACCCTTCTGCAGAATGTCCACATCATTTTGGGACACCAGTTTGTAGTCATCTGCGAACTTCATTAGCCAGAGGCCTTCTGTGTTAGCCTGTAGTTCAGAGAAGTAGATACCAAACAGGAGAGGTCCCCAGGACTGAACTCCGTGGTACTCCACTTGTCAATGGTTTGAAGTCAGATTTGGAGTCTGCAACTTTTACAGTGTGGGTTCTGTCAGTGAGCCAGTTGGCAACCCATCTTGTGACATAGGGATTTATGCCTAGTTTAGTGAGTTTAACTATAATTTCAGAATGGGGGATGGTGTTGAAAGCCTTAACGAGATCAAGATAGGCTGTGTGAACCACCTTACCCTCGTCTATGGCTTTGGTGACTGCCTCAAAGAAGTCGACCAGGTTCAGGAGGCAAGATCTGCCTTTCACAAACCCGAACTGGGTGGGGTCCAGAGTTTGGAGGTTACCAATGTCTTTGTTTATGAATTCCATGATGATACGTTCCATGGCCTTGCAGACCAGGCTCGTCAGGCTAATAGGGTGATAGTTCCCAGGATCAGTGGTGGCTCCCCCTTTGTGGAGTGGGATAAAGTACAGTTGTGTACCTACTATAAATGTAGATGTTCGAGTGTATTCACTGTTGCAGTCATTACTCTTGGGTTATCCTGCTGGCAGGCTACCCGCAGTCGGACAGAATTCCAAAGTCTAGGTCCGGCGTCGGATGCTGTCACCTCTTCCCTGAAGTCAGTGCGCCAGGGGGTATAGAAGATGCAGCCGACGCCATTTTCTTCAGTTTTTCTTGCCCCAGATGTCAGGTGCCCCAAATAGGTAGGTTGAAAAATATAGCAATAAGAAATGCATGCACAAAAATAACATTTCCTTCATCTACAAGCAAATACACCAAAAAAGGTTGTATAGGATAGAGAAGTGCAGGTAAGTCCTAGCAAAAAGAAGGGGGGTGATGGATGGGTAACCTGGACTGCAACAGTGAACACACTCGAACATCTACATTTATGGTAGGTACACAACTATACTATGTTCATGGTGTTTCACTGTTGCAGTCATTACTCTTGGGTTGAATCCCAAAGCTGCGGACGGGTGGCTGGGCTAAATAGGATTAGGAGAGGCTATGAGGCCCTGCAGAACTGCAGTGGCGAAGCCTGCTCTGGACTTAGAGTAGAGAGGCAAGTGGTAGTGCTTTGTAAAGGTGTGCACTGAACTCCAAGTTGCAGCCTCCAAGATTTCTTTGGTTGGTACTCCTCTGAGGAAGGCTGCTGCTCTGGTGGAATGAGGTCTAATGCCCTTAGGCACTGATCTGCCATGTTGAGAATAGCATAAATGGATGCAATGGCCCATCCATTTAGAAACGGTCTGTTTTGAGACAGCCTTTCCTTGTGATCCTGCAGCATATGACACAAAGTTGCTCAGTCTTTCTGAAAGCTTTAGTTCTATCCAAGTAGAAGCATAACTGCCTATGTATGTCCAAAGAATGCAGAATTTTCTCACCCTTGTTCTGTGGATTTGGGTAAAAGGTAGGCAAGTGAATGGTTTGATTGAGGGCCACACTGGACACCACCTTAGGCATAAATGTGGGGTTTGTCCACAGAGAAACCATGTCTGGATGAAAAATGATGAAAGGTTCCACAGCCATGAGTGCTTGTAACTCCGAGACTCGCCTTGCAGAGGTTATGGCTAGGAGCACAGCTGTTTTCCAGGATAAGAATGTAATATCCGCTGTTGATGCTGGCTTGAAGGGAGGCAGTGTGTGCTTTTCCAAAACATAACTGAGGTCCCAGGCCGGAATTGTTGCTCTCCTTGGAGGCCTAATGTTTTTGTCCCATCTGAGGTACTGCCTTATTAAAGGATGAGAAAAGATAGGTGGTTCCGTATTGTAATGTGCAGAAATGGCAGAGGCATGTATCTTAACTGATGAGAAAGAAAGGCCTTTGTTCAGCATCTCAATCGGGTATTGTAAAATCTGAGGTATATTTGGTACAGACGTGTCAATGCCTTGTTCCTGGTTCCAAGCACAGAATCTCTTCCATTTTTCTGCATAAGATTTTCTGGTACTGGGCCTCCTGGCCTCCAAGATAACATCCATAACAGCTTTTGAAAGAGGAGTTTTATGAATGGCTACATTATCCGCCATGCTGCCAGATTTAAGGTCCTGAGTTGGCTGTGCAGGATCTGATTGTTTTGTTCTGTCAGCAAGTGAGAAGTTTGAGGCAATATCCATGCTGGTCCTTGAGACAAGCTCTTTAGGATTGGGTACCAATTGGTCTGGTGCAATCAGAATAATTTTTGGCTTCTCTTGTCTGACCTTTAGGAGTACTCTGGGAAGGAGAGGCAGAGGGGGAAAAGCATATACGGTTAGATGTTTCCACCTGAATGATAGGGTGTCCACTTTCCATGCTTGCTTGTGGTAAATCCTTGTGCAAAATCTCTGCAATTGACAGTTGTGAGGGGAGGAAAATAAATCTATGTCTGGGCATCCCCATTTCCTTATCATCATCGTGAAGACTTGTGGATCCCGTTTCCATTCGTGGGGATCCATGATGTTTCTGCTTAGTTCGTCTGCCAGAGTATTTGTTTTTCCTGGCAGGAATTGTGCTTGCAGGTGAACTTGAAAAGCCAATGCTGTGTCCCATAAGGTCATTGCTTGTCTGCAGAGGGGGTAAGAATGAGTACCTCCCTGCTTGTTTATGTACCACATGACCGTAGTGTGTCTATCAGTAATTGTCCTGGAGGAAGCAGGTCCTTGAAAGCTGTCAGGGCATTTTGAACAGCTAGCATCTCTTTTTGATTGATGTGAAGATGCATCTGGTTTGCAGGCCATGTGCCCTGAATACATTTTCCTGCAATATGGGCCCCCCAGGCATAATCTGATGCATCCGTTGTCAGTGTCTGGGTGTGGGCAAACTAAATGGCAGACCCTTGTTGTGGTGACAGGCTTCTGCCCACTATCGAAACTCCTGTTGTAGGCAGGGAATGAGTGCAATTACTGTCTCCAGGCTGTGGCAATGCTGAGTCCAAACACTTTTCAGATACCATTGTAGTTTCCTCATATGCAGTCTGGCAAATGGAATTAGTAGAATGCAGGATGCCATGAAACCAAAGGCCTGCAGGATTTTCCTTGCAGATAAGTGGGTTTTTGTTGCCAATTTCTTGAAGTAACTAGTCAGTTGTCTTTGCTTGTCTGGCGTGAGATAAGCCATCTGGGCAGTTGTATTAAAGCTTTCACCCAGGAATATTATCTCCTGAGAGAGCACTAGTTTTGACTTCTTTTCGTTTACTGTGTACCCTAGGCCAATTAGTAATCTTTTTACAAACGCCAGATGCTGTAGAAGAGCGTTTTTGTTCTCTGCTTGAATTAGGCAGTCGTCCAAGTAGGGATATATTTGAATTCCTTTTTGTCTGCAAAATGCAATTACTGGTGCCAGGCATTTTGTAAAGACCCTGGGCGCAGTAGATAAGCCAAAGGGCAGTGAGAGAATTGGTAATGCATTGAGCCAGCTATGAATCTGAGGTATCTTCTGCAAGATTGTCTGACTGGGACATGCAGGTATGCCTCCTTTACGTCCAAAGTTACGAGCCAAGCCCTCTTGCCCAGCATGGGCAGTAGCTGCTGAAGAGTCAACATCTTGAATTTTGGAACTTCCAGAAACGTATTTAGTATAGACAGGTCCAGAATTGGTCTCCAGGTTTTGTCCTTCCTGGGTACTAGGAAAAGTCTGGAGTAAAATCCTTGCCCCTGCTCTTGTTGTGGTACTTGTTGAATGGCCCTCATGTCCATGAGGGCTGTAATTTGTTTTTGTGCCTCTGCCCATTGATTGTGTGGCAGGTCTGGCATGCCCTTTGACCTTGGTAGAGTGTGAAAATGGAACCTGTAGCCTTGGGACACTGTTCAGAACCCATTTGTCTTGGGTAACCATTTGCCAATTTGATGAAAAAAGTGCTATTTTCCCCCTAAGGGGGCTGTCAAAAGAAAACTGCTTGAAACTGGTAGAGGAAAGTCATTGGGACTGTTTCCTGTAAGGCTGTGATTTGTCTTCTCCGCTTTTGGAGGTAGGAGCACCCCATTGTTTAGGTCTGTATGAGCCTTGGGGCTGAGATCTGCCTCTGGAACGTCTGTATCTGCCTCTTTGTGGTCTGTCTGAGACTGTAAAGGACCAATTGTTAGAAGGCCAGTTCCTGCTAAACCTGGGTGGCTGTACCTGTAAGAAATCATTGACTGTCTGCATGGATTTTGCTTTATCCTCCATTTTTTTCAACACCTCTTCTGCTTTAGTACCACACAAAGTATCATGCTGTAATGGTGCATCTAATAATTTTGCTTTAACATGATCAGGCAGACTTTGTTCCTTTAACCAAGCATGCCTTCTAATAACAGAACCTGTAACAGCGGCCCTGCAAGAGGCCTCCAGTGAATCATAACCACATTGCAAAGTATGCTTTCCCACTTGTTCTGTTGCATGCAATAAATCCTGCAATTCCTTGTTCTCTGAACATTCAGTATTTGTCAACATTTTTTGTTTAGGTAGTGACATTAAATATTGCTGATATTTAAGCATATGAAATTGACAATTTAAAGCCAAAATTTAAATTGACAATTTCAGCCAGGGTGGCATAAGTGTAAACTTTTTCCCCCCATCAGTCTAGAGCCCTAGAATCCCTATCAGAGGGGACAGGGTTTTTTGCAGTGGAAGCTTTAACCCCCTTGGGACCCTGAGATATAGTTTCTGGGTCTGCTGCGGGGTTTTTATATAGGAATTTATGAGAATCCAGGACCCTGTAGTATCTTTCTGGCTTAGCAGGTGCAGGGGGTAAAGAGTCAGGGGACAGTCCGGACTCTGAAAATACATCATCTACAATGTCTAGAACAGGTGGAATAGCAAGGGGTCTGTGGTGAGGAAGCAGGAAGTCTCTGAGCCTTTTCTAAGACTCAGAATAATCTTGGCTCTCCCAGTGGAAATGCTCCCTCATAGTATGCAGTGTTTCCCCAAAAGAATAGTCCTCAGGAGGAGAGGCTGAAGGAATGGATTCTTCAGCATCAGAATCCTCATAGGGAAGCATGGAGTAATCTTGTTCAGAAGAGGAAACAGGAAATAGAAACCTGATCAGAAGAATCATACTCTGTTTCTTGCCTAGGCCTCTTATCAGGAGGGGGATGGGAGCCCCTGATCAAGGTAATTAGGTCTTCGGCCATTTTGAGCATCTGTTTTTTAGGCATGGAAGTCTGAATAGGAGAATCCTGTACTTGTTTCTTTGTCTTTAGTGCTTTAGTCTTTGTCTTTGAAGCTGAAGATGGCTTAACATATAGTTGTGTAGGTCTAAAGACACCTTCAGAAACCGATGCCTGCTCAGCGGCTCCGAACCCATCTGAGAGATTGATTTCCGAGTGTCCAATACCTTGAGTTTCCAGAGGCCAAGTCGGCTCCACGTGGGAGTTGGTAGCGGCCTGTGGCTCTGAGGTAGTGGGCGCCAGTGGCTGCAAAAGCGCCTCACTGAGAACCGGAGAACCAGCGACTGGCCTAGAAGAGGCTTCGTCGTCGGTTTTGGACCTTGGACGCCTATCCTTATCCTTGTCCTTGCATTTTTTGAAACTCCGGTTGTCGGCTGTTCCGCCGGCATTATATAATTAAATCTTCGGCCAAAGTAATGAAATGCAAAATCGAACAGATGCTTGATAGTGCGTTGGTTGAAATTAGCACAAAACCGACGGCTAGCAATGTTGTGATCAGGGCCTAGGCAAGGAATACAGTAAGAGTGAAAATCCTTATGAGGTATTTGCTTCCCACACGAAATACAACTGTTAACTTTTTCTGACATCGGTCTGGAGCAAGAAGAAAGTTTCCCCAACGGGGTACTTAGCTTTAATGAAGACTTCAGTTCTGAAATTCAGATTTGAAAATCTCAGGAGTCGGACGACCGGCACTTGCAAACTGCTTTTGCTTCAGGCACTGCGTGGCAAGAAAGACTGAAGAAAATGGCGTCGGCTGCATCTTTTATACACCTGGCGCACTGACATCAGGGAAGAGGCGACAGCAACCGACGCCGGACCTAGACTTTGGAATTCTGGCAGACTGCGGGTAGCCTGCCAGCAGGATAACCCAAGAGTAATGACTGCAACAGTGAAACATGATGAACATCTGTTGCTGTGCGCCATTCAGTGGGCACAAAGCCTGACGTGAGGCTATGATTGAACATGGTGCTTAGGTGGGGGAGCCAGTTCGTTCTGAAGTTCGTGTAAAACGCAGCCTGGGATGTTGTCCGGTCCCATGGATGCTGTGTTTTTGGCTTTAGAGAGTGCTGCTTTTACCTGTGAAGTTGTGATTACAGGGACTCTGCATTCTTCCTGTATAGATATGGGCCCTTTAGGGGGTGAGAGGGGGGTAAAGTTAGCACTGAACCTATCTGCCAGGATGTTGGAAATATCAGTTGGTTCTGTATTTTTTGTGCCATTGTGCTGTAACTCAAGGCAAAACTGGGTGTTGCCATTGAGATTCTTGACATAGCTAAAGAATGCTTTGTGGCTGTCCTTAGAATCAGTGGCAATCTTGTTTTCATAGCTAGTTTTGGAGGATCTTATAAGGGATCTCCGCTTGTTGCTGAGGCTGACCAGGGAGCTCCTCCATTCATGGGATTTTACTCTCTTTTGCAACAATTTCTTCCTTCTGTTGTAGAGTTTGTTTATGGCAGGGGACCACCAGATTGGCTTCCTTTTTTTGGAGGATAGCGTCTTGGTTCTGTTTGGGATAGCATGATCCATGCACTCGTGTAAGTGCTTATACAGTGCATTTGTGTAGGATACAGCAGTCATAACTGTATTGTCCATCTGCATGGGTGTCATGAAGTTCACCACTTCTGTCTTAAGAAACATGAAGTTGGCTTTGGAAAAATTTTTTACCGTAGTTTCCTTAATGGGGGGTGGGGACAGGATGTGGATATCTAGGGTGACTAGCTTATGGTCGGATCTGACCAAAGAGGAGTTGACTTCAGGTGTGGAAAACCGGTCACTCATGTTGGCAATGATTAGGTATAGGACATTGTTGCCCCTGGTGGGGATGTGGATAAGTTGATCCAGGGCATTGGAATTTATGAATTCCAGAAAGCGCTGAGCGAAGGTGTTGGTACAGGAGTAGTTTTCCCGTTAATGGTGGGGTAGTTGAAATCACCCAATATTAGGGTGTTTGGTTGAACCCTAACATTTTCCAGTATATCAAGAAAAGAGGAGTGGGAATCCTGGGGCATGGTGGAGGATCTGTAGCAAGCTACAGTTTGGATTGCAGTTTTGCCCAGAGTTAGTTGCACTTGGATAACCGCGGCTGCATTATGCTGAGCAACTAGCCTGGAGGTATGGATATCCTTAATAAATATGGAGACACCTCCGCCTTTGGTGTTCTGCTCCACGTTAGATGGCCGAAAAGTGTGGTATGAGTTATAGCCTGGTAATGCAGGGGTGCTCTCTGGAGCCTTGAATCAGGTCTCAGTCACTGCACAGACATCAATGTTCTCCATTTTAAGGAGTGCCTCGAGTGAGTACATTTTGAGATTTAGACTTCTAGCACTGAGTTGCATTACCCTCAATTTTTGCTTGTCTGTCTAAAAAAGGCACTATAGGGGCAGCAAGAGCCTTTGCCAGTATCCGGAATCCCAGGGGTGACAGGTGCAGGCCATCTCTGGCAAAGCAACGTGGTCTGTCGACCATGTCGTCCCAGGCAGACAGATACTGGATCCCCTTAGAATGACACCAGAAGCTTAGCCAACTGCTGAAGTCAATCATTTTGTCCTTGTACTGCGGTATCATTCTGGGTGATGGCAGGATGCTACTCAGGGCTAGGGTCATATCTGCCTGGGCTACAAGATCAGAGAGTTCTTCCATGTCTCTTTTCATGTAGTCCAGGGAGGTACATCTAAGGTCATTCACACCAACATGGACAATCACAGAGTCATATTTGTACTTGTTGTGGAGTGACCTGAGTGTGTGGGTTATGTGGTGGATCCTGGCACCTGACAGGCAGCTGACAATGACCTTCTCCTTATTTAGCCTGGTGAGTGGGACATCAGTGTGCCTGACTATAGAGTCACCTATGACTAGTGTGTTGGGTACGTTGTTTTGCCTTATGGACTGTGGTTGAGTGGCACATGGGGTCTGTGGGCTATGTGTCATTTGGGTTGTGATGGTGGTGTGCAAGGAAGCTGAAACCACAACCTGAAAAGGAGCCCAAGTCAATTTTTCAAGAACAAAAATTAAGGTCCCAGGAAAGAGGAATAGGCTTCCCGGGAGACCTAATATAAGAAGGATGCCTTTAAGAAATTGTTTGACCTGGAATCTAACTACAGGAGGAGTCAAAGGCAGACTAGGAGAAACAGTTGAAAGGTGAGCCTTAACTGAAGAGTATGCCAACCCAGCATGGAGCAATCCACACAAATAGGAGAACCAGAGGAACTGCAATAGAAAGTGGACCCTGGTTATGAGAAATGCACTACACAGAAAATATCTTCAATTTGGACAAATATTTCCTAGTAGTGGGTTTCCTGGCCTCCTGCATGACAGGGTGCACATCCTCAGATAAAAGATGCTTAAAAGGGATCAAAACTCTAAAACCCACAGTGTCAAATGAAGAGTGGACAGGTGAGGATGGAGGACAGACCCCCTTGTCTTGTGTGAATAGGTCCACCCTGTGAGGTAACCAGCGGTGACTGCCATTTGCTAGGTGCAGAAGAAGGAAAGCCAATGCTGTTTGGACCAACAGGGAGTAGCAAACAAGATTTTGGGAGGCTCCTGTTCTATCTTGAACAGGACCCTTGGCATGAGAGGAATCGGGGGGGGGGGGGGCAGAGATAAGCATCCTTTTTCCAAGAAAAAGAGATGGCATCCACCTTCCATGTCAGAAAAAACGGCACTCTTGCAAAAAAAAGAGGAAGTTTTCTGTTCAGATGGGAGTCAAAAAGATTTACTTGAGGAGTACTCCACTGGTGGATAATGTCCAGAAACACATCTCTGTGAAGCATCCACTAGTGTGTCTGTGTTACGGACCTGCTCAGAGTCTGCTAAAAAGGTTCTGTTCTAAAGGAATATAAACAGCCTAAAGAATCCTCTGATACTGGACAGCCAGACCCCAAAGCTGAAGAGGTAGTCTGTACAGGAGGTAAGACCATGTCCCCCCACATCACTGTGGTATTGTCTGTAAAGATTTTGAGAGGCCCTGAAAGGAACAGAGTATGGAAGGCCTGAAGATCAAGGAGGAGAGCTCTCATCTCTTTGATGTTAATATGGTCCATCCTCTGACGGGAACAAAAACCCTGAACCTTTAGAGGTCCGAAAGAAGACCCCATACAACATCTGAGGCATCCAAAATAAAGTTCCTAAGGGGTGACTTGGGGCTGAAAAGGAAGTCCTGGGTTGACAGACAGCTGATGAATCCATCACCGAAGCTCAAGCTTGACGCATAGAAGAAGAAGAAGAACTAGAAAGTCCAAACAATGACAATGTTAAATCCAGACTGACTTTAGGAACCACTGTAGTTTTCTCATATGAAGCCTGGCTAGAAGGAGCATATGAATGGTAGATGCCATGTAACCCAGAGCCTTTAGAAACTCCCTGGCTGTAAATAAGACCTGAGGAAGGAGTGAGTGAAAAAAGGCAATTAGAGTCACAGCCTTGGGAGATGGCAGGGAAGCCAGCATAAGAATCATCTGGAGCCTACACCCGAAAAAAACACAATCCTGAGGAGGAGTTGGGAAGGATTTCAGGAAATTTACTGTAAACGCTAGGCCTTGTAAGAGGCAAGTAGCGTAGTGGAGGTTCTGAAGCAGGGTCTCTGGAGAGGAAGCCTGAATGAGCAAGTCATCTACGTAAGGAAATATGTGTATCCCCCTAATCCTGCAAAGGTAATCACAGAGTGAGGCATTTGGTGAAGACCCTTGGGAGAGTACAGAGGCCAAAGGGCAAAGCAAAGAACTGATAATGCAAGGAGGAAACAGAAATGCAAACATTTCTTGAAATGGAGATGAATAAGGATGTGTAGATATGTACCCTTGAGATCTAGAGATACTAGGAAAGCCTGAGGTAGAATAATAGGAAACAGGGTCTGAAGAGACAGCATTCAAAAGGAAGAAACCCTCAGAAAGGTGTTGAGCTGAGAAAGTTCTAGAATGGGCCTCCAAGTTGCCTTCTTTCCTGGGAACCAGAAACATTCTGCAATAAAACGTCTTCCCCCCCACTGAAGTGCAAGAACTGCTTGGATGGTGCCTTGAGACAAAAGGCTCTGAAATGCATCTGGAAAAGATGGCAGTTGTTCCTGAGGAAGTTGAGGAATGCCCAACAAAAGAAGACCGACATCCACACCATGAAATACCCCTGGAGAATGATGAACAGAACCCAAAAATCCGGAGTAATCCTTAACCAACTGTGAAGAGACAAACAAAGACGAAGAGATAAAGGAACCTGAGCAGGAGGGAAGAAGGTAGTCAGACAGAACCTGGCTTGCCTAAAAAAACAGGAGCTCTTCTAGACCCTTTTTGCCTGGGGGTAGGACAAGACTGTCCACATACAAAGGCAGGACTGAATGGATAATTCCTCTGAAATTTGGGAAAAAAACAAAAATGTGTTTCAATTCCTGCAAAGTCTTCTCCTTCTTCTACAGGGACTTAAAAAGCTCAGCAGCTGCAGAACTAGAGAGATTTTTGTCAACAGCAGCATCCATTAATTTAGCCTTAATATCATCAGGCAAAGGTTGGGGGTGCAGCAAAGAATAGTGTCTTAACACAGAACCAAAGGCAGCAGCAATAGAAAAAGCATCAGCTGCATCATAACTCCAGTTAATAGAAAGATAGGCCACTTGAGAACAGCAGCCCAACAAATACAGGGAAAAAGCCTTTCCCTTGGAATGAGGACAGTCAGAAATAATGTGATGAGCATAAGATAGAAGAGCTCAAACATACCTGGTCGTATGGGGCTGGTAGTTAACAGCCTGAAAGACCTGGGTAGCAGTACTGTTCACCCTTTTGCCCAGCCTATCCATGGCCTTACTGTCCTTGTCAGAAGGAAGTAATTTAGTAGAAGGCAACAGTTTAGAAGGTTTGTCAGAAGAAACTGAGAAAGCAGAGGGGTCACAAGGACATTTGTGAAGAAACTTGCAATCGTCAGGCACCTTACAAAACCTATCAGGTTCTTTAGGGGTTAGGGGCTGGGAATCAGGAGCCTGAGAAGCTGCTGGAAAAGTATCCAACAAGGCAGCAAGGACAGAAGGGACAGCACAACGCTTAGGAGGCTCCATATAGAGGAGTTCATAATACCTCTTCTGGATGTCAGAAACCTGGGTACAGTCTCATTTAAAGAATTCCATCATATGACAGAAATAGCATCCCCAAAGCAAAGTTCTTCAAAGGGAGAATCTGAACTAATGGAGTACTTCTCCTCAGAACCACAACCTAATGGAGAAGGAATCTGAAAGGAATGAGCCAAAGATTCTTCCCCATGAGTCCAATTCCTCATCAGAAGAGTCCTACTGCCTATTAAGAGGAACAGAAACTCCCTGGGGGGCTTCAAGGCCATGAGTGCATTAAACAATGCCTATGTGAAATTCTGCCATTCACGCTGAGGATCCTTAGGAGCAGGGGAATTATGTTTTGTTTTCTGTTTCAGACCCTTGCAGACAATCAACATAGTGGGAATCTCCTTCCTAACAACCTGAGGAACACCCCTATGACCCTCAGATATGATCAGCCGCAGCTCCTCCCTCAACATCTGTAATGGATGCTTGCAGAGCCTGTGAGGACATTTGAGAGGACGGATCCATGCAGACCTCCTAAGTGGTCGTGGTAAAGGAATCAGAAGGAATCGCTGGACGATCCTCTAGATTTTCACCAGCCTTGAGAGAGAGGTCTGGGGCAGATGGTACAGCAGCCGAACCTGACCTAGCTTTTGTGGTCTTCTTGGCAGATGTCTGACCTTCTGGCCAGGATGATTCTGCCATTGCAACACTGCACCAATAACTTAAGATGCTGGTTCTCTAGGTAGTCAGACAAAGAGGAGAGATGACTATGAAGAGTCTTAAGGGCAAATGCTTAACAAATCGGGCATGGTGTATGGTCAAGAGAAGCACCCAAGCAAAACAAACACGGCTTTTGATGGTCCATATGGGGAATCTGTCTCCCACACTGACTCTTTCCCTTTCTGGATGACATGTAACCTCACAACAAAAAAAAAAAAAAGACAAGATAATAAGAAAAACAACAAATGGGCACTCATCTGAAAATGGCTTGGTAACCAACAGACGAAGCATTTAGACCAACGATTGAAGATGGTGTTTGGACCGGTGATAAAGAAGTTCTGAGGTATGTATGTCACCTTTAAGCCCTACCCCATGAGCAGGGAGCATACGTAGGACATCCTTCAAATTTAAGGCTTTAGCACACTAGCCAGATGTTGGACTACCCTTGGCAGGGGATCCCTTTAGTAAAGAAAAGTGCAACAGTGATATAGAGGGATATCAATCCTCGTCCAAATGCCTAGGTCCTAAAGAAACACATTTATGGTAATTATCTTGGAGCAGTAGCTTGTACTCTCATACTGCATGCTTTCTGAAGCTAGCTTTCCCAATAATGAGTATTTACAAACATAAGAAAATGTATAACAAATGCAAGCATTCAGCAAAGGAGGGTTAGCCAAAACAGTCATTACAGCACTGCAAACAAAGTGACCTAAACAAGGAGAGCCATACTAAACGGGTGGCGTAAGCCACAAAACTATGGGCTAGGCTGATAAATGCCCTCGGGCAGATAGCCTAGTATGAACCTATGAACCTATGAAATAGGAAATGGTGAGAAGCCACAAGCCCTGGAGGCAAATGGAACTGAAGAATCACAAGCCTTGGTCATATTAGCCAGGAAAACTCAAACTCTGCCAACAAATGCATTAGAGGGAAGCCTGGGTCATTTTAAGCTTGTCTGAGAATGGTGAGTGGCAAACAAGCTCTGAAATAAGATGAAAGCATGTAGGGAATCAAGACCACCCCTAATGAACAGAGTTCCACCCTCCCCCCATCTTTGCACTACTGCCGGCACTGTTAAGGCACTTAAGGAAATTACATCTCTGATGTCTAGTGCTTCCCACTACCACGATCTCTATACTGCTGCCAGTGTCATTAAGGCACTGAACTTAAATGTATCCCGGGTATCTAGTGTCCCCCACCACCAATCCCCATATGCTAGTGCAGTTAAGGCACTGAAATTAAATACTTCCCCAGGTCTAGTGGCTCTCATCACCCCCAATCACATCATGGTACTTTCATGAAACCTCACTTTACCTCCTAATAGCACATTGTTAACTTTTCGTTGGACATAATTAGTCAAAGGAAAAAAAAAATAATCCGAAAGATCCAGTCTAGCAAAAAAAAAAAAATAAAAGAAAAAAACAGTCAAATTTCACTCACTACAAAAAGGCAAGTGCCACAACAGGATTTTTACTGACCTTGAAGCTTTCGCTGAAAGAGCTAAAACACTCCAACAAAACAAGTTACTGTTCACACTCCAACAAAACAAGTTACTGTTCACTCCTGTCTGTGGTCAAGAAGAACTGAAGATGGAGTGAGTTACTCTCCCCTTTACAGACAAGTTTCCTGTGATACTCTTGGTGGGGAGGACAACCTTGTCCTGGTCTGGAAATGTCCAACTCCTCTTAAAGGATGGACACTTGACCGACACTGACATGAGGATAATCCTGTGTTGTATAAATGCACTGCAGTAATGAGCCTTATGATAAACATCACTGTTTCTGTGACACTTAACGCAAAGGGTAACATAATTCAGTACAATCAAATTAGAAATCTGAGAATGCAAGGCTCCAAATATTTTAATTTCCTCAATTTACATGTGTCATATGACACAACAATAATAAATCTCTTAGATTACTTACACGCTTATCAATATCACCATGTTGAAGCTGAACAAACCGGGCACTGATGGCAGCAATGTAACTTTGTTGATTGGAAAAAGCAACACGGCCAGCACCTTTTGGATATTTCAGCTCAGGGTCAGTATCAATTCCTGCATAACAAACTCCACCATAAAGACGGTCCATTATCATAGCCAACTCAACTTCAGGAAAAAGGTTAAGGAAAAAACAGGAAAATTATCTGCAATCTTTAAATAATGTATTTATATAATTTATTTGCATTTTTGCAAACATTTTCATACATCTAAATCAATCAACTAATGAATTAATCAAAGAATGTCAAGAAAACACAGTAACAGGACTTCCAGTGTACGGTATCAGCATCTGTAATAAATTACTATGATCTGAATGCAATTCTAACCATCTGTCCATTTATCAACTACGTTTGCCTAGAAAAAGCTCTGCCACAAAGGAATTAATATAGCAGTTTTGCAAAACAGAGCAACTATATTCTTGCCCGGAAAAGAATCATCTACTGCATGATCTGAATGGAGGTTCTTTTACAAATATGCCCTACAAATTACATTGCTACTGAAACAAAAAGTGAATGAGGTCAAAGAAAGTACAGTTTTGTACCTACCATAAATGTAGATGTTCGAGGATCCACATTGCTGCAGTCCTAACTATTGGAGTAGTCCGCTGTCCAGTCGGCCCGAATACCAAAGTATATGGCTGACGTCGGTCAGGGCGCATTAGACTGACGTCAGTACGTCAGGGTACTAATGCGCATGACCGACGTCATATCCTCAGTCTTTTCTTGCCCCAGATGTCAGAAGACCCTAAAAAGACAAGGCCCAATATACCTGCACCAAAAATATGTACAATATATACAAAAATATCAGCATATAACCTCACCTACACAACCACCCCTAAACACAGAGGGGAAGGAGGGGTAAATTGGACTGCAGCAATGTGGATCCTCGAACATCTACATTTATGGTAGGTACAAAACTGTACTATGTTCTTCGTTCCACATTGCTGCAGTCCTAACTATTGGGTAGAATCCCAAAGCAGAGGTAAGGGAGGCTGGCAAATCATAAAGAAGCAGGAGCTGACAACATGCCTTGCAAAATTGCTGTGGCAAAACCAGCCCTAGACTTAGAGTAGAGAGGAAGGTGATAATGCTTAGAGAAAGTATGCACTGAACTCCAAGTAGCTGCCTCCAAAATATCCTTAGTTGCCACCCCTTAGAAATGCTGTTGAAGTGGCAGTAGCCCTAGTGGAATGAGGCCTAATCCCAGCTGGAATCTCCTTGCCATGATGGGAATAACAAAATGCAATGCAAAACCCAATCCACCTAGAAATAGTTTGTTTTGACACAGGCTTGCCCTGAACTCAAAGCAAAAGAAACAAACAACTGCTGAGACTGCCTAAAATCCTTAGTCCTGCTCAAATAATAGCATAATTGCCTGTGTACATCTAAAGTGTGCAAAATCTTCTCCCCTTTATTTTGGGGTCTGCATAAAAGTAGGCAAATGAATAGTTTGGTTTAAAGCCACACTAGAAACCACCTTAGGCATAAAGGAAGGATTAGTACGTAATGATACCCTATCCTTATGGAAAATCAAAAAGGGCTCTACTGCCATAAGGGCCTGCAACTCAGACACCCTTCTTGCAGAAGTAATAGCCAACAGAAAAGCAGTCTTCCACGACAAGTATTTCAATTCAGCAGTAGCCGCAGGCTCAAAAGGTTGTAGGGTAAGTTTTTCCAACACAAAATTGAGATCCCAAGCAGGAGTAGGAGCTCTACGGGGGTCTTATATTCTTGGCCCTCTAAGAAACTGCTTGAACAAAGGATGCGAAAACAATGGTGGGTCACAATCATAGTGAGCTGAAATTGCTGCAGCATGAACCTTAATGGAAGAGAAGGACAAACCTTTGTCCAATAACTCAGAAAGATATTGAAGAGCCACACTCAAATTAGGCTCCGAAATCTCCAAATTCTTTGCTGTACTCAAAATAAAAATCTCTTCCATTTTTCTGCGTACACTTTCCTTGTACTAGGTCTTCTAGCTTCCATAATCACATTTAAAACTTGTTGAGGAAGTTGAGACCTGCTGTGTTTCAACACAGAATATGCCAGGCTGTCAGATGAAGAGAGTGAAGCTTGACATTGAGCAGATGACCGTCCTTCTGAGATAACAGATGTGAATCAAAGGTAAAGGCCATGGAGGCTTCCTTACCAGACTCCTTAGTAGTGGTACCAGTGTTGCCGAGGCCAATCAGAGCTATTAAAATCATCCTTGGCTTGTCTTGTCTGACCTTAAGAGCACCTTTGGAAGAAGAGGCAGAGGTGGAAAGGCATACACATGAAGATTTTCCAACTGAAAGAAAGAGCATCCACTTTCCAAGCTGTGTGATGAAACCCCTTTGTGCAAAACTTTGGCAGCTGGTGGTTTAGTGGAGAAGCGAACAGATCTATGTCTGGAGTTCACCAGGACACTGTCAATTTCTGAAATACATGAAGATCCAGTTTCCACTCGTGGGGATCCATGATTTGTCTGCTTAACACATCTGCTAACGAGTTCTGTGCTCCGCAGAAACCTTGCCTGAAGAGTTAGTTGCAAGCTGGCGCAGTCTCCCATAAAATCATTGCTTGCCTGCATAGAGGATAAGAATGTGTTCCCCTTGTTTGTTGATGTACCACATGACAGTTGTGTTGTCTGTTAGAATCAACACCTGCCCTGGAAGAAGTAACTCCTTGAAAGCCATTAATGCAAACTGGACTGCTAACATCTCCTTCATGTTGATATGTAGATGCTGTAGTCTGGCAGGCCACTTGTCTTGTATCCACTTTCCATTTAGATGAGCACCCCAAGCAATGTCCGAGGCATCTGTCGTTAAAATCTGACTGCCTGGCCGGGTCACAGAGAGTCCCTTGTTTAGGTGACATTCCTGAGCCCACCACAAAAATTCTTTTTGAAGGCAAGGTATTATTTGAATGACAGTGTCCAAATCCTGGCAGTGCTGTGTCCATACATTTTTGAGATACCATTGCAGCTTCCTCATATGCAGTTTGGCATTGGGAAGCACCAGAATACAAGATGCCATGAACCCTAATGTTGAAGGAGTGTCCTTGGAGGCAGCACGGAGAGATGAGAAAGTTGATGGGAGTAAAGGGATAGACTCTTTGTTTGTCCGGGGTTAAAAGGCCATCTGGGCTGCTGTATTCAGTCTCACACCCAGAAAGCACATGTCTTGAGAGGGTACTAGACTGGACTTTATTTCGTTCACAGAATACCCTAGGCATCTTAGCACTGCTATAACATATTCCAGATGCTGTAGAAGGTCGTCCTTTTCTTGAGCCAGAATCAGGCAGTCGTCCAAGTAAGGATAGATTTGAATTCCTTTTAGCCTGAAGTAAGCTATCACTGGAGCCAGAACCTTTGTGAATACTCTGGCAGTAGATAAGCCAAAGGGCAATGCAGAGAACTGATAATGAGAATTTCCAGCTCGAAACGCAGATACTTCCTGCAACTTGGTCTTATAGGCACATGAAGGTAAGCTTCCTTGAGATCTAAAGTTACCATCCAGTGATCCTTGCCCAGCAGAGGTAAAAGCTGATGCAACGCCTACATCTTGAACTTTGGGAATGTCCAGATAAGTGTTGAGGATAGATAAATCCAAAATTGGTCTCCACGTGTTCCCCTTCTTTGGTACTAGGAACAGGCGAATAAAATCCTAGGCCCCCCAATTTTAAAAAAGAAATATTTTTCTTTAACAAATTCATCCAAGGGTTTGGCAAGAAAACTTAAAAACTTCAGTTGGATAGCATCTGAATAAATATTGTTTAATGCAATTTAACCACTGTCTTTCGTTCTGAAAGCCCACAAACAGTTTCGTTGAACTGGCAACCCTTTTGGAAAGAATCATTCTGCATGATTGAATGGGGTTCTTTCAAATTGAAAATTCTGTACTGACAGGAGTGAATGAGGTAAAATGACAGTTTTGTACCTACCATAAATGTTTGTATTGACACATTGCTGCGTTCCTAAATTGGGTAGTCCGCTTCCAGGGCCGAACCAATAGTGCGAGGTCAGGGTTGATACGAAGGACGCCCCCCTAATCGCAGAGCGCAATTTCTAGTCTTTTCTTCCCCAGATGTCAGAAGACCTTGAGACAGCCCAACAACCTGCACCAAAATACATATAAGAAATATCCATTTTAACCTACTACACAACCCTAACCAGGAAGAGAAAATTGGACCGCAGCAATGTGGATCGCAAGACATACGGTACAAAACTGCTGTGCCATTCCATTGCTGCAGATCCTAACTATGGAGTAGAATCCCAAAGCAGAAGTAAAGGGGCTGACCGATCGCGGAAACTGAATTTTGACAGCGCCTTGCAAAATGGCTGTAGGCGAGCCTCACTGGCAAGCTGACTTTAGAGTAGAGGAAGGAAGTGAAACAAATGTAGAGAAATACGCTGGGCTCAAGTAGCTACCTCCGAAATGTCGCCGGTTACCACCCCTTGAAATGCTGTTGAAATCAGCAATAGCCCTAATTGGAATGAGGCCTAATCAGCTAAGTCTCACCCGCGTTAAGGTGCCGTCTGGTAAACCCAATCCACCTAGAAATGGATTTGTTTGTTTGCGAATAAACGAAAAACAAACAACTGCTGGAGACTGCCTAAAATCGTGATGCAGCGAATATCTTGCCAATTGCCTGTGTACGTAGGTACGGAATACTTACGCACTATTTTGGGGATCTTAAAAGTAAACCAAATGAATAGTTTGGATTCGGCCACACACTAAACCCTTAGAATAAAGGAAGGATTAGTGGTAATGATACCTATCGCCATGAAAATCAAAAAAACTCAGCGCCGTAGAGACCTGCAACTCAAGAAACCCTTTTGCGGAAGTAATGGCCAGCGAAAAAAGCGTCTTCATGGTAGTATTTCAGTCAGCGTGGCGCGATAAAGGGAATTGGCAGGTAGGATTTCAACTGGTGAATCTGGCTTAAGAGCTCCGTGGGGATCTTATGTTCGCTGCCCTCTAAAGAGTTGGAACAAAGGATCGTAATAGTGGATTAAATGCCATAGTATGAGCTAGAAATTGCTGCAGCATGAATCTTAATGAAGAGAAAAGACAAACCTTTGCCGGCAACCAGTAAGATATTGAGAAACCACCTCGAGGTGGGCTCCGTCTCGTGTTTGCCTCCAAAATAAAAATCTCTTCCATTTTTTTCACACTTTCCTTGTACTAGGTCTTCTAGCTTCCATAATCACATTTAAAACTTGTTGAGGAAGTTGAGACCTGCTGTGTTTCAACACAGAATATGCCAGGCTGTTAGATGAAAGAGTGAAGCTTGACATTGAGCAGATGACCGTCCTTCTGAGATAACAGATGGGAATCAAAGGTAAAGGCCATGGAGGCTTCCTTACCAGACTCCTTAAGTGGGGACCAGTGTTGCGAGGCCAATCTGGAGCTATAAAATCATCCTTGGGTCTTGTCTGACCTTTAAGCACCTTTGGAAGAAGAGGCAGAGGTGGAAAGGCATACACATGAAGATTTTTTCCCAAATGAAAGAAAGCATCCACTTTCCAAGCTGTGTGATGAAACCCCCTTTTTAAAAATTTGGCAGCTGGTGGTTTAGTGGAGAAGGGAAAAGATCTATGTCTGGAGTTCCCCCTGACCCTGTTAATTTCTGAAATACATGAAGATCCAGTTTCCACCGTGGGGATCCATGATTTGTCTGCTTAACACATCTGCTAAGGAGTTCTGTGCTCCGGGAGAAACCTTGCCTGAAGAGTTAGTTGCAAGCTGGGGAGTCTCCCATAAAATCATTGCTTGCCTGCATAGAGGATAAGAATGTGTTCCCCTTGTTTTTTGATGTACCACATGACAGTTGTGTTGTCTGTTAGAATCAACACCTGCCCTGGAAGAAGTAACTCCTTGAAAGCCATTAATGCAAACTGGACTGCTAACATCTCCTTCATGTTGATATGTAGATGCTGTAGTCTGGCAGGCCACTTGTCTTGTATCCACTTTCCATTTAGATGAGGCCCCCAAGCAATGTCCGAGGCATCTGTCGTTAAAAACTGACTGCCCTGGCGGGTCACAGAGAGTCCCTTGTTTAGGTGACATTCCTGAGCCCACCCCAAAAATTCCTTTTTTAAGGCAAGGTATTATTTGAATGACAGTGTCCAAATCCTGGCAGTGCTGTGTCCATACATTTTGAGATACCATTGCAGCTTCCTCATATGCAGTTTGGCATTGGGAAGCACCAGAATACAAGATGCCATGTACCCTAATGCTTGAAGGACTGTCCTTGCAGTCAGCACGGACTGATGAGATAGTTGATGGTAGTAAAGGGGAAAACCCTTTTTTTTGTCCGGGGTTAAAAGGCCATCTGGGGTGCTGTATTCAGTCTCACACCCAGAAAGCACATGTCTTGAGAGGGTACTAGACTGGACTTTTTTTTCACAGAATACCCTAGGCATCTTAGCACTGCTATAAAATATTCCAGATGCTGTAGAAGGCCTACCTTTTCTTGAGCCAGAATCAGGCAGTCGCCAAGTAAGGATAGATTTGACTTCCTGTTTGCCTGAAGTAAGCTATCACTGGGGCCAGAACCTTTGTGTATACTCTGGGGTAGATAAGCCAAAGGGCAATGCAGAGAACTGATAGTGAGAATTTCCAGCTCGAAAACGCAGATACTTCCTGCAACTTAGTCTTATAGGCACATGAAGGTAAGCTTCCTTGAGATCTAAAGTTACCATCCAGTGATCTTTGCCCAGCAGAGGTAAAAGCTGTTGTAACGTCAACATCTTGAACTTGGGAATGTCCAGATAAGTGTTGAGGATAGATAAATCCAAAATTGGTCTCCACGTGTTCCCCTTCTTTGGTACTAGGAACAGGCAGAATAAAATCCTAGGCCCCTTTCTGATACAGGGACTGGCTGAATGGCCCCTATTTGGAGTAACAGAAATTTGCTTGTGAGCCTCTTTCTTTGTGGAGGAGGAACGTCTGGCATGCCCTTTGGAAAAAAAGGGGCCCCCCAAGGTTTATTTTTGGGAATTTAAAAAAAAAACCTGTAAAAACCGTGGGGGAATGATATTCCCAACACCCCATCTGTCCCTTGAGTTTTTAATTTTAAAAATTTCCCAATTTTTTTCTTTGGAAAAGAAGACAAGTCTTCCTCCCAATCGAGGAGGCCTGACAGCATCAAAAAAAAAAAAAAAAAAAAAAAAAAAAAATTTTTTTTTTTTTTTTTTTTTTTTTATATTTTCATGTGAAACTGACAATTCAAGCCCTCATGGCTAAAGTGGAAGAAGTATACACTTTCTTTCCCCATCTATCCAAAGCCCTTGCCTCTTTATCAGGGGAACAGGATTTTTAACAAAAGAGGCCTTAACACCTTTAGGCCCCCGAGAAACAGTTTTTGGGTCTGCCCTAGGACTCTTAAAAGATACTTATGAGCTTCAGGCACCCTATAGTACCTATCAGGTTTAACAGGGCAGGAGGCAAAGAATCAGGGTTCAGGAAGCCTCTGCAAAAACATCTTCCACCACATTCAACACAGGAGGTATAGCTAAGGGCCTATGCTGGGGTAAAACAAGAATTCCCTAAGCCTTTTCCTGGGAAACAGAGTAATCTTGGCCTTCCCATTTAAAGTGCTCCCTCATGGAATGCAGAGTCTCTGAAAATGAGAAATCCTCAGGAGGAGAAGCTGAAAGGGGTGGAATCATCCACATCAGAATCAGAATAAGGAGGATACTCCTGCAAGTCTTCCAGAAGACTCAGAAGCCTCTGAACACTGTTCAAAACTTCAAACTCAGGTTCCACCCTAGGCCTCTTATCAGGAGGGGCATAGAACCTCTAATCATAGTAATCAAATCTTCTGCCATTTTAAGCATATGTTTCTTAGGTACAGAACCCGAAATGCTAGGAGAAGCCCCCCCTGAAGCTGAACTTGGCCTACCTCTCAAAGAAGTTTTGGCAACAGAAGGAGAGGCTCTAACTACCTTGGGAAGAGAGGGAAGAACAGTTACCTGAGAAGCCCCTCAGCCTGGCCTACCTCCTGAGAAAGGGACATCCTGTAACAGTAAAGTCTCTGCCTGAGACTCCAAAGAAACTCCTGGCAAAACCTCTGGCTCCACTGAGCCTTCTAAAGAACCGGCGTCCGGGACTGCCCGGGTTTATCAACCCTAGGCTTGCTGTTTTGTCCTTGCGCTTTTGGGGGCCGGAGCATCCGCGGCATTTTATAATTCAACGCTTCCCAAACACTAACCTGGCACAGTCTAACCTTTTTAATAGTGCTTTTTTAAATCTAGCACAAGAGGCATCCAACAACGCCCTGCTCAGGCCCTAAACAAGGTATACACAAGGTATGGTAATCCCTATGAGGTATCTGTTTCCCCAAAAAATACAGTTATTCACTTTTTTTGACATCCGGGTTTAAAAACTGAGGCAAGAAAAACCAAAATGTTCCCCCCGGGTACCCAACTCTGATTCGGTCTGAAACTCCCCTTGAAAATTTCAGAACGCCAACCTGCACTAAAACTGCTTCTGCATCGGGCCATGCGGCAAAAAGACTGAGGATATGCGCCGGGGCGCATTTGTCCCCGCCTTTCGCCCGTCTAAGCGCCTGACCGCGCCCGCCTTTTTCTGGTATTCGGGCCGACTGGACAGCGGACTACCCAATAGTGGCTGCAGCAATGGGGAAGAACATCCCGACCTAGTTTTTTTGGCAGATGTCTCCTTTGGGGATGATTCTGCCATTAACCCAAAAAAAACAAAATGCTGGTTTCTAAGTCAAAAAGGAGGATGACTATGAAAGTCTTAAAAAAACTTTTTTCGGGATGGTCAAGAGAAGCACCCCAACAAAACAAAAACTTTTTGGAAAGTAAGGATAGATTTGAATTCCTTTTTGCCTGAAGTAAGCTATCACTGGGGCCAGAACCTTTGTGAATACTCTGGGGTAGATAAGCCAAAGGGCAATGCAGAGAACTGATAATGAGAATTTCCAGCCAAACGCAGATACTTCCTGCAACTTAGTCTTTGGGACATGAAGGTAAGCTTCCTTGAGATCTAAAGTTACCATCCAGTGATCTTTGCCCAGCAGAGGTAAAAGCTGTTGTAACGCAACATCTTGAACTTGGGGAAAGTCCAGATAAGTGTTGAGGATAGATAAATCCAAAATTGGTCTCCACGTGTTCCCCTTCTTTTGGGACTAGGAACAAGGGGAAAAAAATCCTAGGCCCCTTTCTGATACAGGGGCTGGCTGAATGGCCCCTATTTGGAGTAACAGAAATTTGCTTGTGAGCCTCTTTTTTTTGTGGAGGAAGTCTGGCATGCCTTTGAAAGGGGGAAGTATGGAAATAAAACCTGTAACCGTGGTGAATGATATCCAAACCCATCTGTCTTGAGTAATTAAATCCCAATTTTCTTTGAAAAGAGACAGTCTTCCTCCCAAAGGAGCTGCCAGGCAGAATCTACTGGCAGCTGAAAAGGCAGGTCATTGGGTCTGTTTACGAAAGGGACCCCTGCCCTCACCAGAAGTCTGAGCAGGTGAACTCCTGTTCTAGGCCTAAAAGAACCTTGAGCTCTGCCCCTACCACGCTAGACCTACCCCTAGACTGGGAATCATAAGCAGGATATGTCCACCCTTAGAGGCCAATTTCTACTAAACTTGGGGCTGCACCTGCAAAAATCTTTAACAGTTTGCATAGACTTAGCTTTGTCCTCCATTTTCTTTAAAACTGCTTCCACAGGGGAAACCCAAAAAACACATCAGACTGTAAAGGAGCATCCAAAATCCTTGTCTTAACATGCTCAGCTAAATTCTGATCCTCAACCAGGCATGCCTGGGAAAAACAGAACTAGTGGCAGCCACCCTCGAGGAGGCCTGCAGCATCAAAACCACATTGCAAAGAATGCTTACCCACTTGTTCAGACACATGAACTAAATCCAGCAACCTTTCCCCAATACCTTCCGCCAAAGCATCCACCTTAGATTTCAATTGTGAAAGGAGATAATTTGATATTTTAGCATGTGAAACTGACAATTCAACGCCTCATGGCTAAAATGGAAGAAGTATACACTTTCTTTCCCCATCTATCCAAAGCCCTTGCCTCTTTATCAGTGGAACAGGATTTTTAACCACAGAGGCCTTAACACCTTTAGGCCCCTGAGAAACAGTTTCTGGGTCTGCCCTAGGACTCTTAAAAGATACTTATGAGCTTCAGGCACCCTATAATACCTATCAGGTTTAACAGGAGCAGGAGGCAAAGAATCAGGGTTCAGGAAGCCTCTGCAAAACATCTTCCACCACATTCAACACAGGAGGTATAGCTAAGGGCCCTTAAAAATTTGCCCCGGGGTAAGAAAAATTCCCTAAGCCTAAATTTCCTGGGGGGGGAAAAAAAAAAAACCAGAGTAAATCTGGCCCCTTCCCCATTTAAAGTTTTTTCTCCATTTTAAGCATATGTTTCTTAGGACAGAACCTGAATGCTAGGAGAAGCCCCACTGAAGCTGAACTTGGCCTACCTCTCAAAGAAGTTTGGAACAGAAGGAGGCTCTAACTACCTTGGAAGAGAGGGAAGAACAGTTACCTGAGAAGCCCCTCAGCCTCTACCTCCTGAGAGGCACATCCTGTAACAGTAAAGTCTCTGCCTGAGACTCCAAAGAAACTCCTGGCAAAACCTCTGGCTCCACTGAGCCTTCTAAAGAACCGGCGTCGGGAAAAGGGGGGGTTTTTTTCCTTGCGCTTTTGGGGGCGGAGCATCCGGCGGCATTTTATAATTAAAAGCTTCCCAAACACTAACCTGGCACAGTCTAACCTTTTTTAATAGTGCGTTTTTTAAACTAGCACAAGAGGCATCCAACAACGCGTGCTCAGGCCCTAAACAAGGTATTCACAAGGCTTGGTAATCCCTATGAGGTATCTGTTTCCCCAAAAAATACAGTTATTCACTTTTCTGACATCCGGTTAAATACTGAGGCAAGAAAAACCAAAATGTTCCCCCGGGACCCAACTCTGATTGGTCTGAAACTCGGCTTGAAAATTTCAGAACGCCAACCTGCACTAAAACTGCTTCTGCATCGGACCATGCGGCAAAAAGACTGAGGATATGAGCCCGGGCATGCGCATTAGTACCCTGCGACTGGCGCCCGTCTAATGCGCCCCGACCGACGCCCGCCTTTTTCTGGTATTCGGGCCGACTGGACAGCGGACTACCCAATAGTAAGGACTGCAGCAATGTGGAACGAAGAACATCCTGACCTAGCTTTTGTGGTCTTCTTGGCAGATGTCTGACCTTCTGGCAAAGATTCTGCCATTGCAACAACCCAAAAACAGATGCTGGTTTCTAGGTAGTCAAAAAGGAGAGATGACTATGAAAGTCTTGGGCAATCTTTAAACATGTATGGTCAAGAGAAGCACCCAACAAAACAAAAGCTTTTGATGGTCCATATGGGGGAAACTGTTACACTGACTCTTTCCCTTTTTGGATGACATGTAACCTCACAACAGACAAGATAATGAAAAAACATGGGCACTCATCTAAATGCTTGGAAAACAGAACATTTAGACCAAATTGAAGATGGTGTTTGGACCTGAAAAGAAGTTCTAGGAGTAGCACCTTTGCCCTACCCTGAGCAGGGCATCTGGGGCATCCTTCAATGGTTTAGACACTAGCCAGATGTTGGACTACCTTGGCAGATCCCCGTAAAGAAAAGTGCAACAGTGATATAGAGGATATCAATGCCCCAATGCTAGGTCCTAAAGAAAACTTTATGGTAATTATCTTGGGAGCTACTCTCATACTGCATGCTTTCTGAGCTAGCTTTCCCAATAATGAGTATTTCAAACAAAAAAAATGTATAACAAATCAAGCATTCAAAGGAGGGTTAGCCAAAACAGTCATTACAGCATTGCAAACAAAGTGACCTAAACAAGGAGAGCCACTGTGAGGAAATAGGAAATGGTGAGAAGCCACAAGCCCTGGAGGCAAATGGAACTGAAGAATCACAAGCCTTGGTCATATTAGCCAGGAAAACTCAAACTCTGCCAACAAATGCATTGAAGCCTGGGCATTTTAATTGTCTGAGAATGGTGAGTAAACAATCTGAAATAAGATGAAAGCATGTGAAACAAGCCACCTAATGAACAGATTCCATATCTTTGAACTGCCGTTGCACTTAAATTTTATTTTATGTCGGGATACATCTTTCTGCTGCAAGGGATGAACTTAAATGTATTATCAGTGACCACCCCATAAGGGGCAGTTGGGAAAAATTTACCCAGGTCTAGTGGGTCATAAAACACATCATGGTATTAGAAATTTTTCCTCCTAATGCACCTTATTGTTAACTTTTTGACAAAATTTGTCAAAGGAAAAAAAAATCCCAAAGTAGTCTAGCAAAAAAAAAAAAAATAAAAAAAAAAAAGTCAAACTACTAAAAAAGGCAATCCCAAAGGAATTTAATTTAAAATTCTTTTTTTTCCCCCCTCCAAAAGACAGGCAAGGGCCCAAATCTTGGAGCTAAAAGCAGGATTGGGTGTTTGGGGATGAACCCCCCCCAGAATTTCAGGAACTCCTTTCTTTCCCAAAAGAATTAGCCCCCCTACCAGCAACTTCCCCAACTGGGTCATGCATATGTCACCCCAAGGATTTCAAACTTGGGGACCTAAAACTTTAAGTTGATGATAGTTTGCCCATTTTTTTAAACCCCAAGCCAAACCCATCGATTAAAATCCAAAATTTCAAACTCTTTCTGATTCACCAGGATCCTGGAAGAATAGGGCAGCACCTCAGGAGCTCACTAACCACATTGCAAGGAATGCTTACCCACTTGTTCAGACACATGAACTAAATCCAGCAACTCTTTACACTCAATACCTCCGCCAAAGCATCCACCTTAGATTTCAGTTGTAGAAAGGAGATAATTTTGATATTTTAGCGTACGTGAAAACTGACAATTCAACGCCTCTCATGGCTAAAAGTGGAAGAAGTATACACTTTCTTTCCCCATCTATCCAAAGCCCTTTGCCTCTTATCAGTGGGAACAGGGTTTTAACCACAGAGGCCTGGAACACCTTTAGGTCCCTGAGAAACAGTTTCCAGCTCTGCCCTAGGACTCTTAAAAAGATACTAATGAGCTTCAGGCACCCTATAGTACCTATCAGGGTTTAACAGGAGCTGGAGGCAAAGAATCAGGGTTCAGGAAGCCTCCGCAAAAACATCTTCCACCACATTCAACACAGGAGGTATAGCTAAGGGCCTATGCTGGGGCAAAAACAAGAATTCCCCTAAGCCTTCTTCCTGAATCAGAGTAATCCTGACCTTCCCATTTAAAAGTGCTCCTCATGGAATGCAGAGTCTCTGAAAATGAGAAATCCCCTCAGGAGGAGAAGCTGTAGGATGGAATCATCCACATCCGAATCAGAATAAGGAGGATACTCCTGCAAATCTCTCCGCATGAAGACTTAGAAGCCTCTGAACACTGTTCAAAACTATCAAACTCCCGGTTCCACCCTAGGCCTCTTATGAGGAGGGGCATAGAACCTCTAATCATAGTAATCAAATCTTCTGCCATTTTAAGCATATGTGTTTCTTAGGCACAGAACCTGGAAAATGCTAGGAGAAGCCCCCACAGAAGCTGAACTTGGCCTACCTCTCAGCAGAAGTTTTGGCAACAGAAGGAGAGGCTCTAACTACAACCTTGGGAAGAGAGGGAAGAACAGTTACCTGAGAAGCCCCTCAGCCTGGCCTACCTGAGAAGGCATCCTGTAACAATAAAGTCTCTGCCTGAGAGCTCAAAGAAACTCCTGGCAAAACCTCTGGCTCCACTGAGCTCTTCTAAAGAACCGACGTCCCGACCGCCGGTTCATTTCAACCCTAGGCTTCGCTGTTTGTCCTTGCGCTTCTTGAATGACGGTTTAAGCGCCGGAGCACACGGCATTTTATAATTGCAACGCTTTCCCAAACACTAACCTGGCACAGTTCTAACCGTCTCTTAATAGTGCGCTTTGTTAAACCTAGCACAAGAGCGGCATCCAACAACGCCGCGTTTCAGGCCCTAAACAAGGTATACACAAGGTATGGTAATCCCTATGAGGTATCTGTTTCCCACAAGAAATACAGTTATTCAATTTTCTGACATCCGGTTAAATACTGAGGCAAGAAAACCAAAATGTTCCCAACGGGTACTTAGCCAACTCTGATTCGGGTCTGAAACCTCGGCTTCGAAATATTTCTTGTGAACGCCAACCTGCCACTCAAGCAAAACTGCTTCTGCATCGGTTATACCATGCGGCAAAAAGACTGAGGATATGACGCCGTGGGTCATAAGCGTGATTAGCACCCTGGACGATGCCTCGACGCCAGTCATCGCGCCTGACCACGACGCTTCAGCCTTATACTCTGGTATTCGGGCCGACTGGACAGCGGACTACCCAATAGTAAGGACTGCAGCAATGTGGAACGAAGAACATCCTGACCTAGCTTTTGTGGTCTTCTTGGCAGATGTCTGACCTTCTGGCCAGGATGATTCTGCCATTGCAACACTGCACCAATAACTTAAGATGCTGGTTCTCTAGGTAGTCAAAGAGGAGAGATGACTATGAAGAGTCTTAAGGGCAAATGCTTAACAAATCGGGCATGGTGTATGGTCAAGAGAAGCACCCAAGCAAAACAAACACGGCTTTTGATGGTCCATATGGGGGGAATCTGTCTCCTACACTGACTCTTTCCCTTTCTGGATGACATGTAACCTCACAACAAAAAAAAAAAAAAAAAGACAAGATAATAAGAAAACAACAAATGGGCACTCATCTGAAAATGGCTTGGTAACCAACAGGCGACGTACATTTAGACCAACGATTGAAGATGGTGTTTGGACCGGTGATAAAGAAGTCTCTGAGGCATGTATGCTTTCTCACCTTTAAGCCCTACCCCATGAGCAGGGAGCATACGTCGAGGACATCTTCAAATTTAGGCTTTGAAGCACACTAAGCCAGATGTTGGACTACCCTTGGCAGGGATCCCTTAGTAAAGAAAAGTGCAACAGTGATATAGAGGATATCAATCCTCGTCCAAATGCCTAGGTCCTAAAGAAACACATTTATGGTAATTATCTTGGAGCAGTAGCGTGTACTCTCATACTGCATGCTTTCTGAAGCTAGCTTTCCCAATAATGAGTATTTACAAACATAAGAAAATGTATAACAAATGCAAGCATTCAGCAAAGGAGGGTTAGCCAAAACAGTCATTACAGCATTGCAAACAAAGTGACCTAAACAAGGAGAGCCACTGTGAGGAAATAGGAAATGGTGAGAAGCCACAAGCCCTGGAGGCAAATGGAACTGAAGAATCACAAGCCTTGGTCATATTAGCCAGGAAAACTCAAACTCTGCCAACAAATGCATTAGAGGGAAGCCTGGGTCATTTTAAGCTTGTCTGAGAATGGTGAGTGGCAAACAAGCTCTGAAATAAGATGAAAGCATGTGAATCAAGACCACCCCTAATGAACAGAGTTCCACCCTCTCCCCCATCTTGCACTACTGCCGGCACTGTTGCTAAAGGCACTTAAGGAAATTATATATCTCTGATGTTCAGTGCTTCCCACTCACCATCTCTATACTGCTGCCAGTGTCATTTAGGCACTGAACTGAAATATAAAATGTATCTAAAGTGTCCCCCACCACCAATCCCCATATGCTAGTGCAGTTAAGGCACTGAAATTAAATACTTCCCAGGTCTAAAGTGGCTCATCACCCCAATCACATCATGGTACTTCATGAAACCTCACTTTACCTCCTAATAGCACTTATTATTAACTTTTAGATTGGACATAATTAGTCAAAGGAAAAAAAAATAATCCGAGAAAGATCCAGTCTAGCAAAAAAAAAAAATAAAAAGAAAAAACAGTCAAATTTCACTTCACTACAAAAAGGCAGAAGTGCCACAACAGGATTTTTTACTGACCTTGAAGCTTTAGCTGAAAGAGCTAAAACACTCCAACAAAACAAGTTACTGTTCACACTCCAACAAAACAAGTTACTGTTCACTCCCTGTCTGTGGTCAAGAAGAACTGAAGATGGAGCAGAGTTACTCTCCCCTTTACAGACAAGTTTCCTGTGATACTCTTGGTGGGGAGGACAACCTTGTCCTGGTCTGGAAATGTCCAACTCCTCTTAAAGGATGGACACTTGACCGACACTGACATGAGGATAATCCTGTGTTGTATAAATGCACTGCAGTAATGAGCCTTATGATAAACATCACTGTTTCCTGTGACACTTAACAAAAGGGTAACATAATTCAGTACAATCAAATTAGAAATCTGAGAATGCAAGGCTCCAAATATTTTAATTTCCTCAATTTACATGCGTCATATGACACAACAATAATAAATCTCTTAGATTACTTACACGCTTATCAATATCACCATGTTGAAGCTGAACAAACCGGGCACTGATGGCAGCAATGTAACTTTTGTTGATTGGAAAAGCAACGGCCAGCACCTTTTTGGATATTTCAGCTCAGGGTCAGTATCAATTCCTGCATAACAAACTCCACCATAAAGACGGTCCATTATCATAGCCAACTCAACTTCAGGAAAAAGGTTAAGGAAAAAACAGGAAAATTATCTGCAATCTTTAAATAATGTATTTATATAATTTATTTGCATTTTGCAAACATTTTCATACATCTAAATCAATCAACTAATGAATTAATCAAAGAATGTCAAGAAAACACAGTAACAGGACTTCCAGTGTACGGTATCAGCATCTGTAATAAATTACTATGATCTGAATGCAATTCTAACCATCTGTCCATTTATCAACTACGTTTGCCTAGAAAAAGCTCTGCCACAAAGGAATTAATATAGCAGTTTTGCAAAACAGAGCAACTATATTCTTGCCCGGAAAAGAATCATCTACTGCATAATCTGAATGGAGGTTCTTTTACAAATATGCCCTACAAATTACATTGCTACTGAAACAAAAAGTGAATGAGGTCAAAGAACGCTACCTAAGTGCAACATAGATTGCAAAATTAGCATATCACTGAAAAGTCCACTAATGCAAACCAATCAATGTGACATAATATAAAACACAAAATGATGAATGCAGCTAGCTCAATGACAAATTGGGTTATCAAACATTCAAAATCTACTTTTAGTTAACAATCAAACATCCTGCTTTTATCAAAATGCTGGCATTACATAAATGTTTTTGGTTACTTGATTTTATTTAACAGTGATATTTCAAAGAAAATTGGATTTTTAAACGGATCTGGATTACTAACTTATTATTTGATAATTGGGTAAAGGGGCTGGTCATGGAACCCTTTCAGCCACAAATGGGCAAAGAAAAAACAAAATAATGCAAATGATAATTACATAAAATACAGTACTGTTGAATATCATGTAGTAAACACTACACAAACTCAAGTTTAATGTAAGAGAGCGAATTACATACAGAATAAAAAGGGACTTCCAATTTGGCTACACTCTGACCAACAGCTTAACTTCAGCTCTCAAAGTTTAAAAACAGAAAATGAGGAGGAAAAAAGTTGTGTGCTACTGAAGCTGTTTTTTTTTGGGTAAAATTTGGTTACTAACTAGCAAGTTCGCTGTTGGTATGCAAGCAAAGAGGAAACTTGAAAAACCTGAAAGAAAATCAACCATAAAAAAATGAAGGAAAACAAAGTTATGGAAGGAAAGAGCAGTTCAAGCTTCAGCACTGGTTCAAGAGATGGCTTCCAGTAATTTATAGGAAAGAATAAATTAAATGTACTCAAGAGATAATTACAATAAATGAAACATATCAACTCAAAAAACAAAATGCTAGAAAAAAATAGAAGCTTTAACTGGCTACTCAGAACTGATAAAACTGCAAAAATCACAGGATCATAAGAAATTACTAGGCTATTGGCCCTGAGGCCCTTATAAGCCTAGCCAAGGATTTAGCCCATGCACCAAGTCAGCACCCGATGTCCCTGTCTATCAGGGACACAGGTGGAATCCCAGGGGTGCATTTTCTGTTCCCCATCCAGGTATCGAGGCTGCACTTAAAAAGGGTTAATGAGGTACTCTGCCTGATGTGCAGAGGGAGTCTATGTCACAGAAGGGAGAATCTCTGGGACACAAATCTGGCCCGCCAATTAAGTCCTATTGATGCCACAGACCAGACTGAGGTCATGTATGCAGGTTACCTGAGTGGAGCTCAACTTGAGGATATGCAGCCTTCTCATCATTTGTATGCCAGACAGAGGTTACCTCTGAGGAGTCTGTATGAGACTGAGGAGAGGGACAGGGCTTTTAGCCTATCTGTGTAAGGTAGATGTTTGAGGCCCTGGATTCTCCTGGTGAGGAACCTCTGTGGACTCTCCAGCTGCTGCATGCACTTTGTGGTACATGCCAAAAGGGGCACTGTACTCAATAATGGGTCTTATAAGGGAAGAATACAGGGATGTTATGACCTCCTTGTCCCTGGATGAGATACCCTTACTAATGAAGTGGGCCATGTAGAAAGCTTTCCGTACAATGGAGGCAATATGGTGGTCAAAAGTCAGTTTGCTATCAACCTGGATACCCAAGTCCATCACGTTTAATTGTGTGCTTAGGACCTTGTTATTAATGTGATAATTTTTGGGGACGTCACTCTCTTCACAAGGGATGATGATGCATTTTTTGGCATTCAGTTTGAGGCCATGTTTCTGGCACCAGTCGTTTATTTGGGTGAGACCCTCTTGGAAGATGTCAACATCACTAGGGGAAGTGATAACAGTACCCAGCTTGTAGTCTTCAAAACTTGGTCAGCCATAGCCCACTGGTTTTGGCTTGCACCTCAGAAATGTATATCCCAAACAACACAGGTCACAAGACTGATCCCTGTGGTACATACTGCTTGTTACGGGTCTACTTCTTGAAGTGGCTTCCCCTATTTTGACTAGGCGGGTTCTATCAGTAAGCCAGTTTGCTACCCATTTGGTAACATATGGATTGATGCCTAGTTGAGAGAGTTTATCTATTATACTCAAGTGGGGAATAGTATTGAAGGCTTTGGCCAGGTCAAGGTAGGCGGTGTGCACAGTCTTCCCCTCGTCCATGGCTTTGGTGACTGCCTCAAAGAAGTCGACCAAATTTAGCAGGTATGACCTCCTCTTGATGAAACCAAACTGTGTGGGATCGAGTGTTTGGAGGTTAACAATGTCCTTATAAATGAGGTCCATGTTAATCCATTCCATGGCCTTGCAGATCAGGCTAGTTAGCTGAAATGAAGAAAAAGCTGGATACGTAGGAGACTTCTCAAAAAGTACTGTTAGAAGAAAGAAGGCTAGTGAGTTAGGGCTACAGTAAATTTCTCAGTTGATGTTGGGATAACTGAAATCTCCCCCATGACCAGACTGTTTGGAAATACTAATTGACTCCAGTTTGGTCAAGTAGGCCTTGTACGCATTATGATCCATGGAGGGGGCATCTACAACTAGCTATGACTTGAATGGGGGTCTTACCCAATGTAATCTGAACATGAAGCAACTCCATGGAGTTGTCAAGTCTAACTAGCAGGGAGGTGAATTTATCTCTAATATAGATAGAAACACCGCCTCCTTTGGTACTCACATGTTCGTTTTGCGGTCTGAAGCTGTGGAAGGCATTGTAGCCTTATAAGGCCGAGGTACTCTCAGAGGCCTTGAACCAGGTTTCTGTGACTTTGCTAAAAATTGTGGGTGGACTGTAAATCATATATCCCAATTTATGCCATTAATGTTTAGAAGGACACTAAAAGGGGATAAAAGTAACTAAGCAAAACAAATGCTGTTCTTAGTATTTGTAAAAAACATGCCACGATTTAAACTGTATGTTACATACAATAAAGCAATTTTGTGCAGTGTGTAGTCGGGGGGTATTTTAAAAATGGGGGAGTCTTTTCAGTGACTGTTGTATTTGTTAAAGATATAAAATTAAACAAGTACTTTTTAGCTGTAAGGAATATAAGCTTTACAGTATAATAACAAGAGAAAGGCTGACTGTAAGGAATATAATCTTTATAGTACAAGAAAAGAAAGGCTGGGCAAAACAAAGTTTATTATTAATATGTTGTGATCTTTGGCCGCTGGCGTAGGGATTATATGTAAAATCAAAATACTTTCTCTTATTTTTAAAAGAATGAATTTCGAAATTAATGCATTTGGCTTAAGGTATAAACAAATTGTTATAAATAAGTAGGTTTTAAAATTAAAGCAAAATTATGAAAGACATGAAAAATGCTAAGTTTCTTACAACTGCAAAGATATCAGCTTTTTTCAGTAGCAAATAGTCAGTGGGAGTTGAGAACTATGCAGCTGAAGGCAAGTATACATTCTGTTCTGAGTGAAACTTAGAAAGATTCACAGTTGAGTACTTTTCCATGGCGACGAGCTATCAAAAAGTTCAAGCAATTAATCTTGAGAGTTCTGAGCATTCTTTGCAGAGATAAATTCGTATCTTAAAGGTACAATGGCAAGCAGTTCCGTGAAAAATAAAATTTGAAATTATGGGACGTGAATAAGAGATGATAGCCTCCCTCAGCAGCCTCAATACTATAACACATTTAATAGAACAGTGTACAATTTAGTTTTATTTAAAGATAGCCAGTACATGCTTTTTAGGTCTAAAAGCTAATGTTTCCTGAAAGTGTACAAACCTTTTTTATGTAATGGGGTAGTGTAAATAGGAACAAAGGCTGTAGCATGTGCTTCATGAGGCTAGGTTAGGTAATGCCTGTGGTTACAGATGTCAGTTTGGGGCAACTATTCCTATCTGAAGGATTAAACCAAGTTTGACGATGTACACAGTTTTAAGCATTTGTTCTAGGTTAAATAGGGTACGGGACATGTTTTAAATTAATTTTTTGTTTGAGGGTTTTTGGTAAAACAAAAAGTCTTGAAAAATGTGACAGGTTCAAATGGCGATCAGAAGATACAAGTACAAATGATCAGCCTGCCAAACACTATACGCAGGTAAACACAAAGGATGGAAATACACATCCAAAAAACTTGTCATGTATAACAGGTGGGTACAATGGCTATGCTATCCATATTATCTTAGAATGTAAATGGACCTTACAGGTAAAGAAAAGGAAAGATTATTGAATTATGTTAAGAAATGCAAAGTGAACACAGCAATGCTGAAGGAGACACACATGGAAAGAAATGAGCATCTGAATTTGAGAAAGAAAGGATTTCAGGATGAATATTAAGCAGAACATCAAGGACAAAGGAAAGAGGGATTAATTACACTAATTAATAGAGGGGCTCCAAGAATGATGCAAAAGACAATAATGGTAGATTTGCGACTGTAAGGTAGGGAGGGCTGTGCCGTTCGGCTCCCTTGGTCTGGATCCAGGTGTAAAACCTTTTCCATTTGTCAGCATAGGATTTCCTAGTACTGGGGTGTCTGGCCTCAAGTAGAACATCTAGGACTTGTTTGCTTAGGCTGGCAGCTTGAGGGGTCAGGGAATAAGACAGGCTGCCAGGTTGAGGGTCCGCAATTGGGGATGCATGAATTCTCCATTCCCCTAGGTCAGGAGTGTAGGGATCTGAGGTAGGTGCCATGGTGGCAGGGGGTACCTGTGCTGGTGTGGCCAGTCTACAGCAATCAGGATTGCCCTCGGTTTTTCCTCCCTTATTCTGAGCAGTACCCTTGATATGAGTGGTAGAGGGGGAAATGCATAGACCGAGGGGTTTACCCACTGGAAAGATAGAGCATCCACTTTCCAGGCCTTGCTGTGAGGTTCACTGGTGCAGAATTTTCTGAGCTGATGATTGGAGTGGGAGCAGAGGTCGACCTTAGGGGTGCCCCATTTCTGGGTTACAAGGGTGAAGGTTCTGTGGTACAGAAGGTTTCTGCTTATGTTGTCTGCCAGAGAGTTTAGAGAGCCTGGCAGGAACTGTGCTAGCGGGTGTAGTTGCATGGTTGAGGCCATGTGCCAAAGGGTCATGGCGAGCTTTCAGGGAGGATAAGAGAAAAAATATCTAGCTACAATAAGGGCCCGACGACGTAGAGCTCTGGCGTTGAACAAAGCACAAAACCGGCAGTGAGGGACATCGTGGTCTGGGCCTAAACAGGTGACGCAGTAAGAATGAAAATCTCAGTGTGGTATTTGCTTTCCACAGGCGAGACAATTTTTTCTGACATTGGTTAGAGCAAGAAAAAAAAAGGATCCCCAATGGGGTACTTAGCTTTAGAAGACTTCAACTTCAATTTCGGAAACAAAAACTCAAGACAGCGGCCGACCAGCACTCGTGCGACCTGCTTCTGCTTTGGGCTCCTCGGCAAGAAAGACTGATGTAATGGCATCGGCTGTTTTTATACCACTGACGACCTGACATCAGTCCTGAAGTGACAGGAACCAATGCAGAAATACTAAGCCTCTGGTATTCGGCCTGACTGAGGGCTACCATTGGCAAGATAACCCAAGTGTGATGACTGCAAAAGTGAAACACGAAGAACATCTGAAAGTGTTGTGAGCCTACCCTGAAGTGAAGGAACCTTCTGCAGGACTCCCTTATAGGGATATGGAGGGGCTTGTGCCCGCTGACTTGTAGGAATGTCTGGGTACCCTGACAAGACTGAACTTTCTTTGAAAGTGAATTTGTATCCTTGGTAAATAATTTTTAGGCCCCATTTGTCCTTTGTGATGGATGGCTAGTTTTCTTTGAAAAGGAATAGCCTTCCACCTAACCTTTGTGGGAGGTGGGGGGCAGAAGGTGGATGAGGAGTCAATGTGAATCCTTTGGGTAGGAAGTGGACTTAGAACTCCCTGTCATGAGGGTTGTACAGGTCCATTGTCTGTGCCTCTGCTGTCCTTGTAGGTGCTGCCTGCAGGGTCTGTCCCTGTGCCCTTTCCTTTTCACAAGTCTAGCCCAGGCAGGAAAGGACCAGTGTTTGGTGAGAAAGTTCCTGTTGAATCTGGGAGGTTGAACCTGGAGGAAATCTTTTACTGTCTGCATTGATTTGGCTTTATCCTCCATTTTTCTGATCACCTCTTCTGCTTTAGTTCCAAACAAGTGATCCTTATCGAGGGGTGCATCTAGGAGTTTGGATTTGACATGATCAGGGAGAGGTTGCTCTTTCAGCCATGCATGCCTCCTAATAACCGACCCCACCACCGCAGCCCTGCTAGAGACTTCTAGGGCATCGTATCCACTATGGAGGGAATGCTTTACCACTTGAGAGCTGGCGTGTAAGAGTTCTCCTAGCTCTCTGGAAGCTGGACTGTCTGGCAAGAAGGAATTTTTTTGCTTTTAAAGTTTCAAGGTATGTTGCTGATATTTTAACATAGAAATAGTCCAAGCAGTGCAAACACAGCAACAATACCACAATGATAATCCAAAAATGCTGTAGGTACAGAGTCACCAGGAGTCGTTCGTGTAAAAAGCTTTATCTGGTACAAACTAAGCGGTAAAACACCTCTGGTTAAGCGCTTTATTCCATATAACACTGCATCTGATGAAGTTCTGATGAAGTCCAGTGTTACATGGATGAAAGCGCTTAACCAGAGGTGTTTTACTGCTTAGTTTGTACCAAATAAAGCTTTTTACAGGAACGACTCCTGGTGACTCTGTGCCTGCAGCATTTTTGGATTTTCCTTGTGATATTTTAACATATGGAACTGGCAGTTTACAGCTCTACCAGTTAAGGTAGCAGTGGTGTATACTTGTTTACCCTATCTGTCCAGAGCTCTGCTATCTTTGTCAGATGGAATAGGGTTTTTGGAGGAAATGGCCTTAGCCCCATATTTGTGGGTGTCTGGCACCCTGTAGTACCAATCAGGTTTTCTAAGTACAAGAGGCAGTGCATCAGGTGTGAGGCTAGACTCCATAAAAACATCCCCCACCACATCTAAAATGGGAGGGATGGCGCTGGGGAAGGTCCAGAAACTCTCAGCCTCTTCTTAGATTGAGGATAATTCTGAACTTCCCATTGGAAATGTTGCCTAAGGGTGTGTAAGGTCTCTCCAAAGGAGATGGGATAGATTCCTCTGCATCAAAATCCTCAAAGTGGTAAGGGGCTGTTGTTCACTGCCTGAATCCAAAAAGTTAGATTCTTCTGAGTCTGTTTCTGATAGAATTTCTGGGGAAATGTCCCATTTTCTTTTAGCTGGGGTAGTCTGATTACCTCTGATTAGAGTAAGAAGATCCTCAGCCATCTTGAGAAGCTGTTGTGACTGAGCAGGTTGGAAGATGGCGGCTAGGAAATTTTTTTTTGGGAGTGGTTCTGCTTTTAGGTCTTAGTGTTTCAATGGGCCTGGGTGCAGACTTAGCCGGCAGCATGGTCATTGGTCATTGTCTTGCATTGGTTATCCAAAAGGCCTCCTCAGAAGCCGGTGCCTGCACAGTGGCTTCGGACCCAATTGCGGAGCTGACAACCGAAAACTCGGCAGATGTAGTCTGATCCGGCGGCATACCAGACTCAGAATGGGTCTCGATAGAGGCCTATGGAGGCGTAGCAGAGGGTATTCAGGCGCTGCGTAGGCACCTCACTGAATTCTGCTATGCTGCTGGCTGGCTTCAGGGCAGAGTCATCTGAAGGCCTAACTTTATGTGGTATGTCCCTTTCTTTATCCTTTCTCTTTTTGGGGATATCCACTGTATGCGGACCGACAAATGCCATTTCATACTGCAAAGAACTGTCTTTGAAATATCTAGCTACCAATTCTGCTCTAAGGCAGATGGTCCTAGCGTTAAAGACAGCAGAAATCTGACATCTGGGGACACTGTGGTCTGGGTCTAAACAGGTTACACACAAGTTATGGAAGTCTATGCATGGTATTTGTTTTCCACAGCAGAGACAATTGTTTACTTTTTCGGACATCAGTTAGTGCAAGAAAAAGATCTCCAACGGGGTACTTAGCTTTAGTCATTTTCTATGTCACTCTGGCAGTGGCTGTCCGATGCACACGCAAACTGCATTTGTTTCGTGACTCCACGGCAAGAATGATTGATGTAATGGTGCTGGCTGCCCTGTTTTATACCACTAACAACCTGATGTCAGTCCCAGATGACCTGCAGCCGACGGAGGAGGGACAATCTTTACTCTGGTATTTGGGCTGGCCGAGGGCTACCTAGCAGTGATAACCCACAAGTGATGACTGCAACAGCGAAACACAAAGAACATCAGGTCCTCTCTCTAAGGCCAAGAACACTGCATCAATGGCCCCAGACAATATCCCAGGCTGCCTTCTAAATAGCATGAGATATGACCTATCAGGTCCTCTGGAAATGCTATTTAACTGCAGCCTCCAAAAGTACAGTTTTGTACCTACCATAAATGTAGATGTTCAAGTGCTAATACAGCTGCAGTCATAACAGATGGGTTCTCCTGCTGTCAGGCGGGTCCTCGGTCGGCCGAATTCCAAAGTCTAGGTCCGGCGTCGGTTGTCGTCGCTTCTTCCCTGACGTCAGTGCAACAGGGGTATAAAGGAACCAGCCAACGCCATTTTCTTCAGTTTTTCTTGCCCCAGATGTCAGGTGCCCCCAGAAGGAAGGCAATACATAAATTTGTGTAATCATGCAGTGCAATATAATCAAAATACAGTAGTTGCAAGCAAATACATCATAAATGAATACCCCAATCAGGTTGTATGAGGATGTGTTAGCCTACAGGCCTGTCCCAAGAGGGGAAGGAGGGAGGGAAACCTGGACTGCAGCTGCATTAGCACTCGAACATCTACATTTATGGTAGGTACAAAACTGTACTATGTTCATCGTGCATACAGCTGCAGTCATAACAGATGGGTAGAATCCCAAAGCTTAGAAAGGGGTGGTAGGCACTAGGCGGAATTAGGAGGAGCCAAAATGCCCTGCAAGACTGCAGTGGCAAAGCCTGCTCTAGATTTTGAGTATAATGGTAGGTTGTAGTGCTTGGAGAAGGTATGCACAGAACTCCAAGTGGCTGCTTCCAAAATATCCTTGGTAGGAACTCCTCTGAGGAATGCTGCAGAGGTGGCTGTGGCCCTGGTGGAATGAGTCCTAATGCCTGTAGGAACAGTTTTGCCATGAAAGGAATAGCAAAAGCGTATGCAGTGGGCTATCCATTTTGAGATTGTCTGTTTGGAAATTGGCTTCCCTTGAGCTCCTACCGCATAGGCAACAAAGAGCTGTTCTGATTTTCTGAAAGGCTTTGTTCTGTCCAAATAACGCAGTTGTCTGTGGATGTCCAAGGAATGTAGTAATCTCTCCCCTTTGTTTTGAGGATTTGGATAAAAAGTAGGTAAATGTATGGCCTGATTTAAAGCTACCCTGGATACCACTTTAGGCATAAAGGACAGGTTGGTTCGTAAGGAAACTCTGTCCTGATGGAAGATGATAAAAGGTTGGACGGCCATGAGAGCCTGTAGTTCTGAAACTCTACGAGCTGAGGTGATAACCAGAAGGAAAGCTGTTTTCCAGGACAAATATTGCAAATCTGATGAGGCAGCTGGCTCAAAGGGAGGCAAGGTCAGTTTTTCCAGCATGAAATTAAGATCCCAAGCAGGTATTGGTTGTTTTCTTGGAGGCCTTAAATTCTTAGCCCCTCTGAGGGACTGCCTTAGGAGAGGGTGAGAGAATAAAGGTGGATCAGTGTTGTATTCTGCAGAAATGGCTGATGCATGGATTTTGATGGAGGAGAAAGAAAGTCCACTGCTTAGCAGTTCGGCCAAATATTGTAGTATTTGAGGTAAATTCAGTTTTCCAGGATCCTGGTCCTTTTTCTCATTCCAGACACAAAAACTTTTCCATTTTGCGGAGTAAGCTTTTCTAGTTGATGGCCTTCTGGCCTCCAAAATGACATCCTGCACCTCCTTGGAGAGTAGGGTCTGTTGTGATGCTAGGGAATCGTCCATGCGGCTAGATTGAGTGTCTTTAGCTGGCTGTGAAAAGTTTTGAAACTGTGCTGAGTCAGAAGAAGAGGCATTAGAGGCAGGGTCCATGGTGGGGAATGCGTCAGGCTCCTCAGGAGTGGGTACCAGTGTTGCCTTGGCCAGTCCGGAGCAATGAGGATCATCTTTGGTCTGTCTGCTTTGGTCTTTAATAGAGCTTTGGGCAGCAGAGGAAGAGGAGGGAAGGCATAAACTGTCATTGATGTCCAACTGAAGGAAAGAGCGTCCACTCTCCAGGCCTTTGGATGGAAGATCCTTGAGCAGAATTTTGACAATTGATGATTCTTGTGGGAGGCAAAGAGATCTATGTCTGGCCTTCCCCATTCTTGTATTATTTCTTTAAAAACTTTTGGATGCATTTTCCATTCGTGTGGATCTGTCATATTCCTGCTTAGGTTGTCTGCCAGCGTGTTTTCCTTGCCTGGCAAGTACTGTGCTTGTAGTTCCATTTGTAAGTCCATGGCCATGTTCCAAGTGACATGGCCAGTCTGCATAGGGGGTAAGGATGTGTTCCTCCCTGTTTGTTTATGTACCACATAACTGTGGTGTTGTCCGTTCTTATCAATAGTTGACCTGGTTGTAGAAGGTCCTTGAAAGCTATAATAGCATTTATTACTGCTAGCATTTCTTTTTGATTGATGTGAAGGTGCTTTTCTTTTTGGGACCATTTGCCCTGAATGCACCGGTCTGTCATGTGCGCCCCCAGGCGTAGTCCGAGGCGTCTGTTGTGATGACTTGATTTTCTTGAGGCTTGCTGAATGGAAGACCTGTGTTTGTTTGACATGCTTGAGCCCACCACAGAAATTCCTTTTGCAGGCATGGAATTAGTGGTATTATTGTTTCCAAACTGTGGCTGTGTTGAGACCATATGTTTTTCAGGTACCATTGTAGTTTTCTCATATGCAGCTTTGCACATGGGATTAGTAAGATGCAAGATGCCACGAATCCCAGAGCCTGCAGGATTTTCCTTGCAGTCAGCCTGGTGCAATTTGCTAGTGTTCTGAAGTATTGAATCAGTTGCCCCTGCTTCTCTGGCATGAGGTAGGCCATCTGGGTGTTTGTGTCCAAATTGGCACCCAGGAAAATTATCTTCCGAGAGGGTATTAGCCTTGATTTCTCTTTGTTGACTGTGTATCCCAGAGAGTTTAATAACATTATTACATAAGCCAGATGTTTCAGAAGAATGTGCTTGCTGTCCGCTTGGATCAGGCAGTCGTCCAAATAAGGGTATATTTGTATCCCTTGAAGTCTGCAGTAGGCAATTACTGATGCCAGGCATTTCGTGAATACTCTGGGCGCAGTAGATAAGCCAAAGGGCAATGCAGAGAATTGATAATGGGTTGAACCTGCAAGAAATCTGAGGTACCTTCTGCAATTTTGTCTGATTGGGACATGCAGGTATGCCTCCTTGAGGTCCAATGTTACCAGCCAAGACTCCTTGCCCAGCATGGGAAGAAGTTGCTGTAGAGTGAGCATCTTGAATTTTGGTACGAGTAGAAATGTATTTAGGATGGATAGATCCAAAACAGGTCTCCAATCTTTTCCCTTCCTTGGCACCAGAAATAGCCTGGAATAAAAACCTTGACCTTGTTCGTGTGTAGGTACCTCTTGAATAGCTTTCATGTTTATGAGATCTGAAATTTGCCTTTGTGCCTCTGACCTTTGATTGTGTGGCAGGTTTGGCATGCCTCTCATTTTTGGAAGGGTATGAAAATGGAATTTGTAGCCTCTGTTTATAATGTCCAGGATCCATTTGTCCTTTGTGACAACATGCCAATTTTTTGAGAATAATGCCAGCTTTCCTCCTAAGGGGGCTGCCATTTGAGACCTGGTTGGCATGCAAAGGGGAAAGTCATTGGGTTTGCTTTCTGAAAGATTGCGAGTTGTCCTCACCACCTTTTTGTGTAGGAGCTTGCCATTGTCTGCCTCTATACGATCCTTGTGATTGTCCTCTGCCCCTCGAGCACCTGTATCTGCCTCTTTGGGGTCTGTGGCAGGAAAGGACCAGTTTTTGGAAGGCCAATTTCTACTAAAACGTGAGGGTTGAACCTGCAGAAATTCTTTCACAGTTTGCATTGATTTAGCCTTTTCCTCCATTTTCCGTAATACTTCCTCAGCATTAGCACCAAATAGTACATCCTTTTGAAGAGGAGCATCTAGTAATTTAGCTTTGACATGATCAGGCAAGGCTTGTTCCTTGAGCCAGGCATGCCTACGTATGACTGAGCCTGTAACAGCAGCTCTACATGAGGCCTCTAGAGCATCAAAACCACATTGTAAGGTATGCTTACCCACTTGTTCTGCACTATGCATCAAATCCTGCAACTCCTTCAAGTCTGGTTGTTCAGGTTGTGACATTTTACTTTTCAATTGTGATAACAAAAACTGTTGGTATTTCAGCATATGAAACTGACAGTTTAAGGCCCTCATGGATAAGGTAGCCGAGGTATATACCTTTTTTCCCCACCTTTCTAAGGAACTGGAATCTCTCTCGGAAGGCAATGGATTTTTGGCAATGGAGGCCTTAACTCCCTTGGGGCCCTGTGAGATGGTTTCTAGGTCAGCAGCATGGCTTTTGTATAGAAATTGGTGTGAGTCAGGAACCCTGTAGTACCTGTTAGGCTTAACTGGAGCTGGAGGTAGAGAGTCCGGGTTAAGGCAGGCCTCCGAGTAAACATCATCTAGGATGTCCAAGACAGGAGGAATAGCCAGAGGCCTGTGCTGGGGTAACAAAAGAAATTCCCTGAGCCTTTTCTTGGAATCTGAATAATCCTAGCCTTCCCAGTGGAAGTGTTCCCTTAAGGTATGCAAAGTTTCCCCAAATGAGTAATCCTCAGGGGGGGATACAGAAGGAATAGACTCCTCCGCATCAGAGTCTTCAAAAGGGGAGTAAGACTGTTCCTGATCATCAGAGTGTTCTGAAATAATGGAGCCCTGATCAGAGGAGGGGGAATCTTCCTCCACTCTAGGCCTTTTGTCCGGAGGGGGCTGAAAACCTCTGATTAGAGTAATTAAATCCTCAGCCATTTTAAGCATCTGTTTCTTAGGCATGGGGCCTGGAGATGGGCCCTGTGTAGCTGGTCTCTTAGAGTGCATGGTTGCTTTAGACTTTGTGAAAGCCTTGATGGAGAAAGAAGAGGAAGTTCTGAAGACACCTTGAGTGGAGGTGGACCTGTCCACATTCTGTGTTTCAATGCCAAGAGTGGCTTCGGTATCTGTAGTCGGGGTGTGGGACGAGGAGCCTGCGACCTTGGGCACAGGAGACACCGCCAAAGATGTGTCATCGGTAATCATTGGCTGCGTAGGCGCCTCGCTGAGAACCGGACCACGTGTAGTAGGCTTTGGCGTGGTGTCGGTAGAGGCCGCGGACCTCGAGTGTCGGTCCTTGTCTTTGCGTTTTTTAGACAAAACCGGAGTCGGAGTATCCGACGACATAGTATAGTTAAATGCTTTCCCAAAATAATGCTGGGCGAACTCCGCCCGACGCTTAATAGTGCGTTTGTTGAATGTAGCACAAAAGCGACAGACCGAGACATCGTGGTCTGGGCCTAAACAAGGAATACAGAGGGAATGGAAATCCTTATGCGGTATTTGCTTCCCACAAGAAATACAATTATTAACTTTGTCTGACATCGGTCTGAGGCAAGAAAAGTTTCCCCAACGGGGTACTTAGCTTTTAAGAAGACTTCGGTTTCCAAATTTTCGTAATCTCAGGAGCTGGCCGACTGGCACTTGCGAACTGCTTCTGCTTCGGGAACCGCTCAGCAAGAAAGACTGAAGAAAATGGCGTCGGCTGGTTCCTTTATACCCCTGTCGCACTGACGTCAGGGAAGAAGAGACGACAACCGACGCCAGACCTAGACTTTGGAATTCGGCCGACCGAGGACCCGCCTGACGGCAGGAGAACCCATCTGTTATGACTGCAGCTGTATGCACGATGAACATCAGGCTTTGTGCGTCATGAAAGGCGAACAATAGTCATCTCTCTGCACAAAGGTGGGCCATCTACAGACCCATAAGTCTTGCTAGACTTACATGTAAAACCATGGAAAGAATTATCATGAAAATGATCAGTAGTGATACATTAAACCTCCAGACACTGGACCCAACCCAGTTTGGTTTCGTTAAGGGCAGGTCATACTGACTCAACCTGGTGGACTTTTTTGAGAAGGTCACCAAAGCAATGGATGAGGGCAAAACAGTTGCTACCTTGACTGATCTAAGTCATTTGGGACAACACTCCACTCAGGCACTGTTGATAAACTCAAGAAGTTAGTTACAAACACATATGTCACCCCAAGGATAGCCAAATGGCTCACAGACAGGACCCAGGAAGTAAGAACTGGGGAGTCCACCTCTACAAAGAGGTCACAAGTGGAGTACCTCAGGGATTGGTCCTTGGACCGCTCCTTTTTGGCATTTACTTCTCTGAAACCAAGACTAATGTCAATGGTCTTTGAATGACTAAATTTGCAGATGACTGCAAATTAGGAGCGGTTATTAAATCCCACACTAAAGTACAGTTGTGTACCTACTATAAATGTAGATGTTCGAGTGTATTCACTGTTGCAGTCATTACTCTTGGGTTATCCTGCTGACAGGCTACCCACAGTTGGCCTGAATTCCAAAGTCCTGGTCTGGCGTCGGTTGCTGTCGCCTCTTCCCTGACGTCAGTGCGCCAGGAGTATAAAAGATGCAGCCAACGCCATTTTCTTCAGTTTTTCTTGCCCCAGATGTCAGGTGCCCCCAAAATGGTAGGATAAATAGATTATGCCAATAAGCATGCATGCACTAAAGTAAACATTTCCTTCATCTACAAGCAAATACACCTCATAGGTTGTATAGAATAGAGAAGTACAGATAAGACCCAGCAAATGAAAGGGGGATAGTGGGAGGGTAACCTGGACTGCAACAGTGAATACACTTGAACATCTACATTTATGGTATGTACACAACTGTACTATGTTCATCGTGTTTCACTGTTGCAGTCATTACTCTTGGTTTGAATTCCAAAGCTGAGGATGGGTGGCTGGGCTAAATAGGATTAGGAGAGGCTATGAGGCCCTAGTTGCAAAGCCTGCTCTGGATTTTGTTGCCAACATTTTGAAGTAAGAAGTCAGTTGCCTTTGTTTGTCTGGCGTGAGATAAGCCATCTGGGCAGTTGTATTTAAGCTTGCACCCAGGAATATTATCTCTTGAGAGTGTACTAGTTTTGATTTCTTTTCGTTTGCTGTGTACCCTAGGCAAATTAATAATCTTTTTACAAACGCCAGATGCTTTAGTAGAATGTCTTTGTTATTTGCTTGAATAAGGCAGTTGTCCAAGTAAGGATATATTTGAATTCCTCTTTGTCTGCAAAGTGCAATTACTGGTGCCAGGCATTTTGTGAAGACCCTGGGCGCAGTAGATAAGCCAAAGGGCAGTGCAGAGAATTGGTAGTGCATTGAGCCAGCTATGAATCTGAGGCATCTTCTGCAAGATTGTCTGACTGGGACATGCAGGTATGCCTCTTTAGGTCCAAAGTTATGAGCCAAGCCTTCTTGCCCAGCATGGGCAGTAGCTGCTGCAGAGTCAACATTTTGAGTTTTGGAAAGTCTAGAAATGTGTTTAGTATAGACAGGTCCAGTATTGGTCTCCAGGCTTTGCCCTTTCTAGGCACCAAGAAAAGTCTCAAGTAAAATCCTTGCCCTGCTCTTGTTGTGGTACTTGCTGAATGGCCCTCATGTCCATGAGGGATGAAACTTGCTTTTGTGCCTCTGCCCAATGATTGTGTGGCAGGTCTGGCATACCTTTTGCCTTTGGCAGGGTGTGAAATTGGAACCTGTAGCCCTGAGACACTATGTTCAAGACCCATTTGTCCTGGGTAATCATGTGCCAATTTGGTGAAAAAAGTGCTAGTTTTCCCCCTAAAGGGGCTGCCAAAAGATAAGTGCTTGGTTCTGGCAGAGGAAGTCATTGGGACCGTTTCCTGTATGGTTGTGATTTGTCTTCTCCGCTGTTGGAGTTAGAAGCACCCCATTGTTTAGGCCTGTATGAGCCTTGGGGCGGAGATCTGCCTCTGGGGCGTCTGTATCTGCCTCTTTGTGGCCTGTCACTGGAAAGGACCAATTCTTTGTAGGCCAGTTCCGGCTAAATCTGGGTGGCTGTACCTGTAGGAAATCCTTAATGGTCTGCATGGATTTCGCTTTATCCTCTATTTTCTTCAACATCTCTTCTGCCTTAACCCCAAACAAAGTATCATGCTGTAATGGAGCATCCAATAATTTTGCTTTAACATGATCAGGCAAATTCTGTTCCTTTAACCAAGCATGCCTTCTAATGACAGAACCCGTAACAGCGGCCCTGCAAGAGGCCGCCAGTGAATCAAAACCACATTGCAAAGTATGCTTTCCCACTTGTTCAGCTGCATGCAATAAATCCTGCATTTCCTTGTTATCAGAACATTCAGAATTTGTCAACATTTTCTGTTTAAGCAGTGACATTAAGTACTGCTGATGCTTAAGCATATGAAACTAACAATTTAAAGCCCTTACAGCCAAGGTAGCAGAAGTGTAAACTCCCCCCCCCCCCATCTGTCCAGTGCCCCAGAATCCCTATCAGAGGGAACAGGGTTTTTTGCAGTGGAAGCCTTGACCCCTTTGAGACCCTGAGATATAGTTTCCGGGTCAGCAGCAGGGTTTTTATATAGGAATTTATGAGAGTCTGGAACCCTATAATATCTGTCTGGCTTAGCAGGTGCAGGGGGTAAAGAGTCAGGAGACGGGCAGGACTCTGAAAATACATAATCTACAATGTCTAGAACAGGTGGAATAGCAAGAGGTCTGTGCTGAGGTAGTAGAAGAAAGTCTCTGAGCCTTTTCTTAGATTCTGAGTAATCTTGGCTCTCCCAGTGAAAATGCTCCCTCATGGTACGCAGGGTTTCCACAAAGGAATAATCCTCAGGAGGAGAGGCTGAAGGAATAAATTCTTCAGCATCAGAATCCTCATAGGGAGGAAAAGAGTATCCCTGTTCAGAAGAGGAATCAGAGGAAACTGAAACCTGATCAGAAGAGTCATATTCTGTCTCTTGCCTAGGCCTCTTTTCAGGAGGGGAATGGGAACCCCTGATCAAAGTAATTAGGTCTTCGGCCATTTTAAGCATCTGTTTCTTAGGCATGGAAGTCTGTCCAGGAGAATGCTGTACTTGTTTCTTTGTCTTTAGAGCTGTTTTAGTCTTTGTCTTTGAAGCTGAGGTTGGCTTGACATATAATTGCGTAGGTCTGAAAACACCCTCAGAAGCCGATGCCTGCTCAGTGGCTCCGGACCCATCTGAGGGAATAGTTTCCGAGAGTCCAATAGTATCCAGAGGCCTAGTCGGCTCCACGTGGGAGTCGGAAGCGGCCTGTGGCTCTGAGGTAGCGGGTGTAAGGGGCTGCAAAAGCGCCTCACTGAGAACCGGCGACTGGCCTAGCGGTAGCCTCGTCGTTGGTTTTGGACCTCGGATGCCTGTCCTTTTCCTTTTCCTTGTGATTTTTATAAACTCCGGTCTTCGGCTGTTCTGACGGCATTACATAATTAAACCTTCGGCCAAAGTAATGAAAGGAAAAATCGTACCTACGCTTAATAGTGCGTTGGTTAAATCTAGCACAAAACCGACAGCTAGCAACGTTGTGATCAGGGCCTAGGCAAGGAATACAGCAAGAATGAAAATCCTTATGAGGTATTTGCTTCCCACAAGAAATACAATTGTTAACTTTTTCTGACATTGGTCTGGAGCAAGAAAAAAGTTTTCCCAACGGGGTACTTAGCTTTAATGAAGACTTCGGATCTGAAATTCGATTTTGAAAATTTCAGGCGTCGGCCGACCGGCACTTGCAAACTGCTTTTCCTTCGGGCACCGCGCGGCAAGAAAGACTGAAGAAAATGGCGTCGGCTGCATCTTTTATACCCCTGGCACACTGATGTCAGGGAAGAGGCGACAGCAACCGACACCGGACCAGGACTTTGGAATTCAGGCCGACTAGCCTGCCAGCAGGATAACCCAAGAGTAATGACTGCAACAACGATGAACATCACAAATGTTCTCCAGTAAGGTCTGACACACACCAGCAACTAGTGTCAGAGCCATGGACTAAAACTAAACGCCAAGAAATGCATAACAGTGCCCTTCAGGAAGTCATCCACTCCTGGTAACTAAAATATTGACAACACATCCCTTAGAGGTGACCCAGTAGTCAGGGACATAGAGGCACAGACAGTAATCTGGCCTTCGACCATCACGTGTCTACAGTAGTGAGGAAATCATTGTATGTTGTGCAACTTACAAAGGTATGGCATCCAAGTCCAAGGAAGTTATTGTTCCACTGTATTTGGCATTCATCAGACCTATCATTGAGTACAGTGCCCCCTTTGGTATGTACCTATCCAGGCATACCAAACAACTGGAATGACTACAGACATTAAAGAATACAGGGCATATATAAAATGCTCTGTGCAGACTTCCTCAGTGCCCTATCACTATATTCGGTCTCCTACAGGCTTTTGAGGGGAGGTCTACACCTGGCATACAAGGCATTGTCAGACCCCACTCTGATGGACCTCCTACATATCCATAAAACAGACAGCACCAGAATTACCCATTCTAAATACTTAAACCTTGCCTGTGATATAAACAGGACCCTGCTAGACAGACAGGCATGTATCCCAGAGACTACCCAGTCTCTGTAACAGGCTCCCCCATTTATGTGAAGCACAGTTTCTCCTTAACCCATTTTAAGTGCAACTTGGACAACTGGATGGGGAATAGAAAATTCTTCCCTGGTTTGGCACATATGTCTAATAGATGCAGGCAACTTTGTAAATGGTTAATCTCCCAGGTCCCTCCTTGTAAATGCTTCATCTCCCAAGGCCCTGCTTACACATACAAAGGGCATCAGAACTTATCAGAGATTTGGGATGCATGGCAAGGGTTAAAAAGGCCCTTGTGGTCACTAGCCTAGTAAATACCTGAAGGTACAGACTGAAGAAAATGGCGTTGGCTGCATCTTATATATCCCTGTTGCACTGACGTCAGGGAGGAAGCGACAGCAACTGACGCCGGACCAAGACTTTGGAACTCAGGCCGGCTGGGGAACCCAAGTGTAATGACTGCAGCAGTGTCACACGATGAACATGAGCAACAGTAATCCCCCTGTACAAAGGGGGGCCATCAACTGACCCTGGGAACTACAGACCCATAAGTCTAACCAGCCTCAACTGCAAGGGCATGGAAAGAATTATCATGGACCTTATCAACAAGGACATAGGCGACCTTCCAAATTCTGGACCCAACCCAGTTTGGCTTTAAGGGCAGATCATGCTTATTAAACCTGGTATACTTCTTTGAGAAGGTCACCAAAGTCATGGACAAAGGTAAGACAGCGCACACAGCCTATCTCGACCTTGCCAAGACTTTTGACACAATTCCCCACTTTGGCATTGTTGAGAAACTCTACCAGCTAGGGATTAACCCTTATGTTACTAGATGGGTACCCAAACTGGCTCACCAACAGAATACACAATGTCAAAATTGGTGACTACACCTCCACCAGTAGACCCTTCACCACTGGAGTACCACAGGGGGATCTATGCTGGGGCCCTTACTGTCTAACTTCTATTTCTCAGAAGTCCAGGCCAAAGTAGATGGCCTTTGGCTCACAATGTTCACTGATGATTGCAAACTGGGAGCAATCAGAGTCCCCCAACAATGGCAACATATTACAAGAAGGGCTAACGCAAAAAAATGATTGGTGCCAAAGTCAAGGACTAAAACTAAATGCAAAAAATGCATTATTATTCCCTTTGGCAAAACAGAATTCCCTACAAGTTACAATATTGACAGCAACCCCCCCAAACTTCCAAACCAGTGGTGCGAGACTGAGGAACACAGGTTGACAGCAATCTGAACTTCGACCACCAAATTTCCACAGTGGTAAGGAAAGCTTTCTATGTAGCATACCTCATAAGCAAGGGCATAGCATCCAGCTGGTCAATGGATGTTATAATTCCACTGCACTCGACTCTCAGACCACTCTTTTACATGTACCTCACCAGACACCTGCAGCAGCTGGACAGACCTCAGAGATTTCTCACTAGGAAAATACAAGGATTCCAAACCATGACCTAAGTGGACAGGCTGAAATCCTTGTCACTTTACTCTGCATCTTCTAGTCTGCAGAGAGGTGACTTGTACCTAGCCTAAAGGGAAATCTCTGACCCTGCCCTAATGAAAACGCTGCACATCCATAAGTCAAATGGTGCAAGAGTCACTCACTCTAGGGATCTCAACTGAAACTGTGACATTAACAGAACATATTAGAGAAACAGGTACGTCTCCCAGAGACTGACGCTTATCTGGAACAGACTTCCTATTTACATAAAACGGAGCTCCTCACTGACCCTATTCAATCACAACCTAGACAACTGGATGGGAGACTGCAAATGTTCCCCTGTAGTGGCACCCATGTCCCTCATGGAGAGAAGTAGCCGATGCTCGGCTCATACATTTTTTCTGCGAACTACCCAAAAAGAACAAATGGGGATCCTGTGATTAACATGGCTAGGCTTGTAAAGGCTCTATGGTCATTAGCCTAGTAACCTCCTATGGATAAACAACTCACAAGGAAACAATGGGAGGACATATGTATGTCTCCCAAACATACAACAAAGTCTAGAAGATTTAGGATTTTTGCTTGGAGGTGTTTGCATGGGTATTTTACACTCCAAGAAGACTTAATAAAATTTTTCCTGTGGTAGATAGCAAATGCTGGCAGTGGGATGGGGAAGAAAGATGAAACTGGGAACATGTGCTTTGGGAGTGTAATGAGATGGCAGATTTTAAAAATTTCCTACAGAGTACTTTGTTAGAAATATCAGGTGAGCAAACGGCTGTAAGAAAGGATTTGATTTTTTGAGCTGGGACACAGGATCTGAATTGCCTAGACATAATAAAATCTTAATCAAGTTTATTTCTGTTGGTTATCAAAAAAGCAATCACAAGAAAATAAAAATCAAAGACTAACTATATTTGAAGTACTGAATATTATAAAAGATAAAAAAAAAAAAAAACTCACAGATCTTTAGAAAAGGGAAGGAGAAAATTCCTTAGAAATAAATGGAGTTTGTGGGAATATTTGTAGAAAATGTTCAAGAAAAGGACGAGGAGGAGTGAGGTTTAGGTATTCAGCAAGTTATGTGATGACAGTAATAAAAATAGAAAAAGCTGATGTGATGTATAATGTACGTAAATGGAAAAGTTAATGTGGTTTATTTTCTTTTCTGTTAGTGTATATTTGCTAGTGTCTTAAATGATAATTTAATAAAAGTGCTTAAAAATATTTATAACAAAAAAGTAACTTAGACTTGAGAAAAAGTACAGTTGTGTACACTTACAATAAATGTAGATGTTTGAGTGTATTCACTGCTGCAGTCATTACATTTGGGTAATCTGCTGGTAGGTTGCCTTCAGTCGGCCTGAATAACAAAGTATTGGGTCCTGCGTCAGTTGCGGTCTCTTCTTCCATGACGTCAGCGGTATAAAACATGCAGCCAACGCCATTTTATTCATTTTTTCTTGCCCCAGATGTCAGGTGGGGAGCAAAAAAAAAAAAAAATTTATAGATATATATATATATATATATATATATATATATATATATATAAACAGAACTATATATGTAAATGCACTTTTAGCAACATAAACTTTACCTTCATCTAAAAGCAAATACACCACAAAGGCAAAGAGAAGTTATAGAAAAAGGGGGATGGCGGGTGGACTGCAACCGGCACCCGGACTGCAACAGTGAATACTCTCGAACATCGACATTTATGGTAAGTGTAACTGTACTATGTTCTTCATGTTTCACTGTTGCAGTCATTAGATCTGGGTAGAATCCCAAAGGTATGGCTGGGAGGATGAAACTAAACAGCATTAGGAGCGGCTATAAGGCCCTGCAGAACTGCAGTGGCAAAGCCTGCCCTGGATTTGGAGAAGAGAGGCAAATGATAATGCTTTATGAAGGTATAAACAGAGCTCCAAGTAGCAGCTTCTAGAATGTCTTTGGTTGGAACTCCTCTGAGAAAAGCTGCAGAAGTCGAGGCAGCCCTGGTTGAATGTGACCTGATCCCCTTGGGCACAGGTTTACCATGGTGCAAGTAGCAGAAACGAATGCAGTGGCTTGTCCACTTAGAAATAGTCTGCTTTGATACAGCCTTCCCCTCTGATCCTGCAGCAAATGCCACCAGTAGTTGCTCAGACTTTCTTAGAGATTTGGTCCTGTTTAAGTAGAATCTTAGTTGTCTGTGTACGTCCAATGAATGCAGAATTCGCTCCCCCTTGTTCTGCGGATTTGGGTAAAATGTTGGCAGGTTAATTGTTTGGTTAAGAGCCACAATGGATACCACTTTAGGCACAAAAAAAGGACTGGTCCTGAGGGACACCCCGTCCGGGTAAAATGTAATAAAAGGCTCCACAGCCATGAGAGCCTGTAGTTCTGAAACCCTTCTTGCTGAAGTGATTGCCAAGAGGAAAGCTGTTTTCCCAAGATAACAATTTTATATCCGCAGTATCTGCTGGTTCAAAAGGAGGCAGGGTGAATTTTTCCAGCACAAAATTGAGGTCCTATGCAGGAGTTGGTGATCATCTGGGAGGCCTTAAATTTTTGGCCCCTCTGAGATACTGTTTAAGCAGTGGATGAGAAAAAGAGTGGAGGCTCCGTGTTGTAATGAGCCGAGATGGCAGAGGCATGGATTTTTATTGAAGAAAAAGATAGGCCCTTGTCAAGCATCTCAGTCAAATATTGCAAAATCTGAGGGATATTGGGCTTTGCTGTGTCCGTTCCTTGTGCTTGGTTCCAAGCACAGAATCTCTTCCATTTATCAGCATAAGATTTTCTAGTACTAGGCCTTCTGGTTTCCAAAATGACATCCATCACAGATTTACTGAGAGGTGGTGTTTGAATAATTAAATGATCAGCCATGCTGCAAGGTTCAGAGTTTGGAGCTGAGCATGCAGAATTTGATTGTTCTGCTGAGACAGTAGATGAGGTATTTGAGGGCAAGTACCAAGGAGGGAGTTGAGACATATTCCTTAAAATTGGGTACCAGTGATGGCGAGGCCAGTACGGAGCAATTAGGATCATTTTTGTTTTTTCCTGTCTGACCTTTGGTAAAACCTTGGAGAGCAGAGACAGAGGGGGAAAGGCATAGACTGATAGGTTTTTCCATCTGAAGGATAGGGCATCCACTTTCCATGCTTGTCTGTGAAAGTTATTGTGCAGAATTTGCCCAACTGATAGTTCTGGGGTGAGGCAAATAGATCTATGTTTGGTCTTCCCCATTTCTGTTTCAACATGTTGAAAACTTGTGGTTCCAGTTTCCATTCGTGTGGGTCCATAAGATTTCTGCTTAGTTCATCTGCCAGAGTGTTTAGCTTTCCTGGCAGGAATTGAGCTTGTAGTTGTATTTGATAGGTCAAGGACGTGTTCCACAATGCCATGGCTAGTCTGCAAAGGGGGTAGGAATGTGTACCCCCCCTGCTTGTTTATGTACCACATAACTGTGGTGTTGTCTGTCTTTATCAGTAGTTGTCCTGGATGACGATAGTCCTTGAAGGCTGTCACAGCATTCTGTACCGCTAGCCTTTCTTTCTAGTTGATATGTAGGTGCATTTGATTAGGGCTCCATTGGCCCTGAATGCATCTCCCTGCCAGATGCACCCCCCCCAAGCATAATCTGATGCATCTGTAGTCAGAGTTTGGCGGCAGGGGGTGGAGTGAATGACAGTCCCTTGTTTTGGTGGCAGGCCTCTGCCCACCATAGGAACTCTAGCTGCAGGCAAGGAATGATAGGAATCATTGTTTCCAAGCTGTGACAATGTTGACTCCATAAGCTTTTTAGGTTCCACTGAAGTTTCCTCATATGCAGTCTTGTATATGGAATTATTAGAATGCAGGAGGCCGTGAACCCAAAGGCCTGCAGAATTTGTCTTGCAGATAGCTGGGTTTTTGTGGCCACCTGTTTGAAGTAAGTCATCAACTGAATTTGTTTTTCTGGTGTAAGGTAGGTCATCTGGTCAGTTGTATTCAAACTTGCACCCAGGAATGTAATTATTTGAGAGGGTACCAGTTGTGATTTCTTTTCGGTTATGGTGTACCCTAGACAAGTTACAAGTCTTTTTACAAACACCTGATGTTTTAGAAGAGCGTCCTTGTTTTCTGCCTGAATTAGACAATCGTCCAGGTAAGGATAAATTTGAATGTTTCTTTGTCTGCAAAATGCAATTACTGGTGCCAGGCACTTTGTGAAGACCCTGGGCGCAGCAGATAAGCCAAAGGTCAGTGCAGAGAGCTGGTAATGCAAATAGCCTGCTTTGAAGCAGAGGTATCTTCTGCAAGATTCCCTGATTGGGATATGCAGGTAAGCCTCTTTTAAGTCTAGAGTTACCAACCACGCATCCTTGCCTAGCAGAGGCAGCAACTGTTGTAGAGTCAGCATCTTGAATTTTGGAATGTCCAGAAATGTATTTAGAATGGATAAGTCCAGAATTGGACGCCATGATTTGTCTTTTCTGGGTACCAGGAAAAGTCTTGAATAAAAACCTTGTCCCTTTTCCTTTTCTGGTACTGGTTGAATAGCCCCCATATTCATGAGGGACATAACTTGTTTCTGGGCCTCTGCCCACTGATTTGGAGGCAGATCTGGCCATCCGTTTGGGATTGGCAATGTGTGGAAATGAAATCTGTATCCCTATCCCTGGGATACTATATTTAAAACCCACTTGTCATGGGTAATTAGTTGCCAGTTTCCTGCATGAAGTGCCGGTTTTCCCCCCAAAGGGGGGGGGCAAAAGATAAGTGCTTGGTGATTGTAGTGGAAAGTCATTGAGACTGTTTACCATAAGAAGGTGCCTTGTTACTTCCAGATTTGGAGGTGGGGGCACCCCATTGTTTTGTTCTATAAGTTCCTTGTGATTGAAACCTGGAGCCTTTGGAATGTCTGGGTTTGACCTGAGCAGCTCTGCTGGGTACTGGAAAGGACCAGTTCTTAGTAGGCCAGTGCCTACTGAACCTGGGTGACTGCACTTGTAGGAAATCTTTTACAGTTTGCATATATTTAGCTTTATCTTCCATCTTTTTCAAAACTTCTTCTGCCTTATTACCAAAGAGATGGTCCTACTGTAAAGGTGCATCCAACAATTTTGTTTTAACATGGTCAGGCAGAGTTTGCTTTTTGAGCCAAGCATGCCTTCTTAGCACAGATCCAGTTACAGCAGCCCTGCAAGAGACCTCCAAGGAATCAAAATGTACAGTTGTGTACACTTACCATAAATATAGATGTTCAAGTGTATTCACTGTTGCAGTCATTACATTTGAGTAATCTGCTGGCAGCTTGCCCTCAGACGGCCTGAATAACAAAGTCCAGGGGTCCTGCGTTGGTTGCTGTCTCCTCTTCCATGACGTCAGGTGTATAAAACATGCAGCAGATGCCATTTTATTCAGTTTTTCTTGCCCCAGATGTCAGGTGCCCTCCAAATGGGGAGCAAAAAAAAAATATATATATATATATATATATATATATATATATATATATATATATATATATACATATACATAAAAATAAACAGTAATATATGTAAATGCATTTTTAGCAACGTAAACTTTATCTTCATCTAAAAGCAAGTACACCATAAAGGCTTTAGAATATAGTGAAGGAAAGAGAAGTTAAAGAAAAGGGGGATGGCGGGAGGGTAACCTGGACTGCAACAGTGAATACACTCGAACATCTACATTTATGGTAAGTGTACACAACTGTACTATGTTCTTCGTGTTTCACTGTTGCAGTCATTACATTTGGGTAGAATCCCAAAGCTATGAATGGGAGGATGGAACTAAATAGCATTAGGAGCAGCTTATAAGGCCCTGCAGAACTGCAGTGGCAAAGCCTGCTCTGGACTTAGAGAAGAGAGGCAAATTATAATGATTTGTAAAAGTATGAACAGAGCTCCAAGTAGCAGCTTCTAGAATTTCTTTGGTTGGAACTCCTCAGAGAAAGGCTGCTGAGGTAGCGGCAGCCCTGGTGGAATGTGACCTGATTCCCTTGGGCACTGGTTTACCAAGATGCAAGTACCAGAAATGAATGCAGTGGCTTATCCACTTAGAAATAGTCTGCTTTGATATAGCCTTCCCCTCTGATCCTGCAGCAAATGCCACCAGTAGTTGCTCGGACTTTCTTAGAGATTTGGTCCTGTTTAAGTAGAATCTTAGTTGTCTGTTTATGTCCAATGAATGCAGAATCCACCCCCCCCCCTGTTTTGCAGATTTGGGTAAAATGTTGGCAGGTGAATAGTTTGGTTAAGAGCCACACTGGATACCACCTTAGGCATAAAGGAAGGATTGGTCCTGAGGGACACCCTGTTCAGGTAAAATATAATAAAAGGCTCCACATCCATGAGGGCCTGTAGTTCTGAAAAGTACAGTTTTGTACCTACCATAAATGTAGATGTTCGAGGATCCACATTGCTGCAGTCCTAACCATTGGGTAGTCCGCTGTCCCAGTCGGCCCGAATACCAAAGTATGCTGGCGTCGGTCAAGGCGCATTAGACTGACGTCAGTGCGTCAGGGTACTAATCGCATGACCGGCGTCATATCCTCAGTCTTTTCTTGCCCCAGATGTCAGAAGACCCTAAAAGACAAGGCCAAAACCAAAAACACCAAACATTCCTGCACCAAAATATGTACAATATATACAAAATTACAAGAGTATAACCTCACCTACACAACCACCCCTAAACACAGAGGGAAGGAGGGAGGGACTGCAGTAATGTGGATCCTCGAACATCTACATTTATGGTAGGTACAAAACTGTACTATGTTCTTCATTCCACACTGCTGCAGTCCTAACCATTGGGTAGAATCCCAAAGCAGAGGTAAGGGAGGCTGGCAAATCATAAGGAAGCAGGAGCTGTCAACATGCCTTGCAAAATAGCTGTGGCAAAACCAGCCCTAGATTTAGAGTAGAGAGGAAGGTGATAATGCTTAGAGAAAGTATGCACTGAACTCCAAGTAGCTGCCTCCAAAATATCCTTAGTTGCCACCCCCCTTAGAAATGCTGTTGAAGTGGCAGTAGCCCTAGTGGAATGAGGCCTAATCCCAGCTGGAATCTCCTTGCCATGATGGGAATAACAAAATGCAATGCAAAACCCAATCCACTTAGAAATAGTTTGTTTTGACACAGGCTTGCCCTGAGAACTCAAAGCAAAAGAAACAAACAACTGCTGAGACTGCCTAAAATCCTTAGTCCTGCTTAAATAATAACGCAACTGCCTGTGTACATCTAAAGTGTGCAAAATCTTTTCCCCTTATTTTGGGGATCTGCATAGAAAGTAGGCAAATGAATAGTTTGGTTTAAAGCCACACTAGAAACCATCTTAGGCATAAAGGAAGGATTAGTATGTAATGATACCCTATCCTTATGGAAAATCAAAAAGGCTCTACGCCATAAGGGCCTGCAATTCAGAAACCCTTCTTGCAGAAGTAATGGCCAACAAAAAGCAGTCTTCCATGACAAGTATTTCAATTCAGCAGTAGCCATGAGCTCAAAAGGTTGTAGAGTAAGTTTCTCCAACACAAAATTGAGATCCCAAGCAGGAGTAGGAGCTCTGGGGTCTTATATTCTTTGCCCCTCTAAGAAATTGCTTGAACAAAGGATGCGAAAACAATGGTGGGTCACAATCATAGTGAGCTGAAATTGCTGCAGCATGAATCTTAATGGAAGAGAAAGACAAACCTTTGTCCAATAACTCAGTAAGATATTGAAGAGCCACACTCAAATTAGGCTCAGAAATCTCCAAATTCTTTGCTGCACTCCAAAATAAAAATCTCTTCCATTTTTCTGTACACTTTCCTTGTACTAGGTCTTCTGGCTTCCATAATCACATTTAAAACTTGTTGAGGAAGTTGAGACCTGCTGTGTTTCAAAACAGAATATGCCAGGCTGTTAGATGAAGAGAGTGAAGCTTGACATTGAGCAGGTGACCGTCCCTCTGAGACAACAGGTGTGGAATCAAAGGTAAAGGCCATGGAGGCTTCCTTACCAGACTCCTCAGTAATGGGTACCAGTGTTGCGAGGCCAATCTGGAGCTATTAAAATCATCCTTGGCTTGTCTTGTCTGACCTTTAGGAGCACCTTTGGGAGAAGAGGCAGAGGTGGAAAGGCATACACATGAAGATTTTTCCAACTGAAAGAAAGAGCATCCACTTTCCAAGCTGTGTGATGAAACCTCTTTGTGCAAAACTTTGGCAGCTGGTGGTTTAGTGGAGAAGCGAACAGATCTATGTCTGGAGTTCCCCATGACACTGTCAATTTCGAAATACATGAAGATCCAGTTTCCACTCGTGGGGATCCATGATTTGTCTGCTTAACACATCTGCTAAGGAGTTCTGTGCTCCGGCAGAAACCTTGCCTGAAGAGTTAGTTGCAAGCTGCAGTCTCCCATAAAATCATTGCTTGCCTGCACAACGGTAAGAATGTGTTCCCCTTGTTTGTTGATGTACCACATGACAGTTGTGTTGTCTGTTAGAATCAACACCTGCCCTGGAAGAAGTAACTCCTTGAAAGCCATTAATGCAAACTGGACTGCTAACATCTCCTTCATGTTGATATGTAGATGCTGTAGTCTGGCAGGCCACTTGTCCTGTATCCACTTTCCATTTAGATGAGCTCCCAAGCAATGTCTGAGGCATCTGTCGTTAGAATCTGACTCGCCTCTGGCGGGTCACAGAGAGTCCCTTGTTTAGGTGACATTCCTGAGCCCACCACAAAATTCCTGTTGAATGCAAGGTATTATTTGAATGACAGTGTCCAAATCCTGGCAGTGCTGTGTCCATACATTTTGAGATACCATTGCAGCTTCCTCATATGCAGTTTGGCATTGGGAAGCACCAGAATACAAGATGCCATGAACCCTAAGGCTTGAAGGACTGTCCTTGCAGTCAGCCCGGACTGAAGAGATAGTTGATGGAAGTAAATGGAAAGATTCTTTTGTTTGTCCGGGTTAAAAAGGCCATCTGGGCTGCTGTATTCAGTCTCACACCCAGAAAGCACATGTCTTGAGAGGGTACTAGACTGGACTTTATTTCGCAGAATACCCTAGGCATCTTAGCACTGCCATCACATATTCCAAATGCTGTAAAAGGTCTTCCTTTTCTTGAGCCAGAATCAGGCAGTCGTCCAAGTAAGGATAGATTTGAATTCCTTTTAGCCTGAAGTAAGCTATCACTGGAGCCAGAACCTTTGTGAATACTCTAGTAGATAAGCCAAAGGGCAATGCAGAGAACTGATAATGGGAATTTCCAGCTCAACGTAGATACTTCCTGCAACTCAGTCTGATAGGCACATGAAGGTAAGCCTCCTTGAGATCTAAAGTTACCATCCAGTGATCTTTGCCCAGCAGAGGTAAAAGCTGTTGTAACGTCAACATTTTGAACTTGGGAATGTCCAGATAAGTGTTGAGGATAGATAAATCCAAAATTGGTCTCCACGTGTCCTCCTTCTTTGGTACTAGGAACAGGCGAGAATAAAATCCTAGGCCCCTTTCTGGCACAGGGACTGGCTGAATGGCCCCTATTTGGAGTAACAGAGAAATCTGCTTGTGAGCCTCCTTTCTTTGTAGAGGAGGAATGTCTGGCATGCCTTTGAAAGGAGGCAAGGTATGGAAATAAAACCTGTAACCGTGGTGAATGATATCCAAAACCCATCTGTCTTGGGTAATTAAATCCCAATTTTCTTTGAAAAGAGCCAGCCTTCCTCCCAAAGGTGCTGCCAGGCGAGAATGTACTGGCAGCTGAAAAGGCAGGTCATTGGGTCTGTTTACGAAAGGACTGACCCCTGCCCTCACCAGAAGTCTGAGCAGGTGAACTCCCTGTTCTAGGCCTAAAAGAACCTTGAGCTCTGCCCCTACCACGTCTAGACCTACCCCTAGACTGGGAATCATAAGCAGGATATGTCCATCCCTTAGTAGGCCAATTTCTACTAAACTTGGAGGCTGCACCTGCAAAAATCTTTAACAGTTTGCATAGACTTAGCCTTGTCCTCCATTTTCTTTAAAACTGCTTCCACAGGAACCAAACAACACGTCAGACTGTAAAGGAGCATCCAAAATCCTTGTCTTAACATGCTCAGCTAAATTCTGATCCCTCAACCAGGCGTGCCTAAGAACAGAACCAGTGGCAGGCACCCTCGAGGAGGCCTGCACAGCATCAAAACCACATTGCAGTGAATGCTTACCCACCTGTTCAGACACATGAACTAAATCCTGCAACTCTTTACACTCAATACCTTCCCCAGAGCATCCACCTTAGACTTCAATTGTGAAAGGAGATAATTTTGATATTTTAACATGTGAAACTGGCAATTCAAGCCCTCATGGCTAAAGTGGAAGAAGTATACACTTTCTTTCCCCATCTATCCAAAGCCCTTGCCTCTTTATCAGGAGGAACAGGATTTTTAACAACAGAAGCCTTAACACCTTTAGGCCCCTGAGAGACAGTTTCAGGTCTGCCCTAGGACTCTTAAAAGATACTTGTGAGCTTCAGGCACCCTATAGTACCTGTCAGGTTTAACTGGGGCAGGAGGCAAAGAAACAGGGATTAGGAAAGCCCCTGCAAAACCATCGTACACTACATCCAGAACAGGAGGTATAGCTAAAGGCCTATGCTGGGGTAAAACAAGAATTCCCTAAGCCTCTTCCTGGAATCAGAGAAATCTTGGCCTTCCCATTTAAAATGCTCCCTCATGGAATGCAGAGTCTCTGAAAATGAAAAATGCTCAGGGGGAGAAGCTGGAGTAGAATCATCCACATCAGAATCAGAATAAGGAGGATACTCCTGCAAGTCTTCAGCCGAAGACTCAGAAGCCTCCGAACACTGCTCAAAACTCTCAAACTCAGGCTCCACCCTGGGCCTCTTATCAGGAGGGGACATAGAGCCTCTAATCATAGTAATCAAATCCTCTGCCATTTTAAGCATATGTTTCTTAGGCAAAGATCCTGAAGAGCTAGGAGAAACCCCCACTGAAGTTAAACCTGGCCTGCCTCTCAAAGAAGCCTTGGAAACAGAAGGGGAGGCTCTAACCACCTTAGGAAGAGGTAAGAACAGCCACCTGAGAAGCCCCTTCAGCCTGGCCTACCTCCTGAGAGGACACATCCTGTAACAGTAAAGTCTCTCCCTGAGACTCTAAAGAAACTCCTGGTAAAACCTCCGGCTCCACAGAGCTTCTAAAGAACCGGCGTCCGGGACTGCGGTTCTTCCACCCTAGGCTTTGCTGCTTTGTCCTTGCGCTTTTGGAGCATCCGGCGGCATTTTATAATTACAACGCTTCCCAAAAACTAACCTGGCACAGTCTAACCTTCTCTTAATAGTGCGTTTGTTAAATCTAGCACAAGAGCGGCATCCAACAACGACGTGCTCAGGCCCTAAACAAGGTATACACAAGGTATGGTAATCCCTATGAGGTATCTGTTTCCCACAAGAAATACAGTTATTCACTTTTTCTGACATCCGGTTAAATACTGAGGCAAGAAAAACAAAATATTCTACGGGTACTTAGCCAACTTTGATTCGGTCTGAAACTCCGACTTCAGAAAATTTCAGAACGCCAACCTGCACTCGCAAAACTGCTTCTGCATCGGACCATGCGGCAAAAAAGACTGAGGATATGACGTCGGTCATGCGATTAGTACCCTGGCACTGGCGTCAGTCTAATGCGCCTTGACCGACGTCAGCCATATACTTTGGTATTCGGGCCGACTGGGACAGCGGACTACCCAATGGTTAGGACTGCAGCAATGTGGAATGAAGAACATCCCTTCTTGCTGAAGTGATTGCCAAAAGGAAAGCTGTTTTCCAAGATAAAAACTTTATATCTGCAGTAGCTGCTGGTTCAAAAGGAGGCAGGGTGAGTTTTTCCAGCACAAAATTGAGGTCCCATGCAGGAGTTGGTGATCTTCTGGGAGGCCTTAAATTTTTGACCTGTCTAAGATACTGTTTTAGCAGAGGATGAAAAAAGATGGGAGGCTCCGTGTTGTAATGAGCCGAGATGGCAGAGGCATGGATTTTTATTGAAGGAAAAAGGTAGTCCCTTGTCAAGCATCTCAGTGAAGTGTTGTAAAATCTGAGGAATATTTGGTTTTGCTGTGTCCGTTCCTTGTGCTTGGTTCCAAGCACAGAATCTCTTCCATTTATCAGCATAAGAGTTTCTAGTACTTGGCCATCTGGCTTCCAAAATGACATCTGTCACAGATTTACTGAGAGGTGGTGTTTGAAAAATGACATGATCAGCCATGCTGCCAGGTTAAGAGTTTGGAGCTGAGTATGCAGAATTTGATTGCTCTGCTGAGACAGTAGATGAGGTATTTGAGGCAAGTACCAAGGAGGGAGTGGAGACATATTCCTTAGAATTGGGTACCAGTGCTGGCGAGGCCAGTCCGGGGCAATTAGGATCATTTTTGTTTTTTCCTGTCTGACCATTAGTAAGACCTTGGGGAGAAGAGGCAGAGGAGGAAAGGCGTAGACTGATAGTTTTTTCCAACTGAAGGATAGTGCATCCACTTTCCATGCTTGTCTGTGATAAGTCCTTGTGCAGAATTTGTCCAGTTGATAATTTTGGGGAGAGGCAAATAGATTTATGTCTGGGCTCCCCCATTTCTGTGTTATCATGCTGAAGACTTGTGGATCCAGTTTCCACTCATGAGGGTCCATAAGATTTCTGCTTAGGTCGTCTGCCAGAGTATTTTGTTTTCCTGGCAGGAATTGAGCTTGAAGATGTACTTGGTAAGTCAAGGCTGTGTCCCACAATGCCATGGCTAGTCTGCAAAGGGGGTAGGAATGTGTACCCCCCCTCTGCTTGTTTATGTACCACATAACTGTGGTATTGTCCGTCTTTATCAGTAGTTGTCCTGGATGAAGTAAGTCCTTGAAGGGTGTCAGGGCATTCTGAACAGCTAGCATCTCTTTCCAGTTGATATGCAGATGCATTTGTTTTGGGCCCCATATGCCCTGAATGCATCTCCCCGCCAGGTAGGCCCCCCCAAGCATAGTCTGATGCGTCTGTAGTTAGGGTTTGGGTGGCAGGGGGTAGAGTGAAAGACCGTCCCTTGTTCTGATGACATGTCTCTGCCCACCAAAGAAACTCCTGTTGTAGGCAGGGAATGAGAGGAATCATTGTTTCCAGACTGTGACAATGTTGACTCCATAAACATTTTAGATACCAATGAAGTTTCCTCATATGCAGTCTTGCATATGGAATTAATAGAATGCAGGATGCCATGAACCCCAAAGCCTGCAGAATTTGTCTTGCAGATAACTGGGTTTTTGTTGCCATCTGTTTGAAGTATATAGTCAGTTGCCTTTGTTTGTCTGGAGTAAGGTAAGCCATCTGGGCAGTTTTATTCAAGCTTGCACCCAAGAATGTAATTTTTTTGAGAGGGTACCAGTTGTGATTTATTTTCGTTTATTGTGTACCCTAGGCACGTTAGAAGCCTTTTTACAAACGCCAGATGTTGAAGAAGAAAGTCCTTGTTTTCTGCTTGAATGAGACAGTCGTCCAAGTAAGGATAGATTTGTATGCTTCTTTGTCTGCAAAATACAATTACTGCTGCCAGGCACTTTGTAAAGACCCTGGGCACAGTAGATAAGCCATAGGGTAGTGCAGAGAATTGGTAATGCATAAAACCTGTCTTGAAGTGGAGGTATCTTCTGCACAATTTTTTATTGGGATATGCAGGTATGCCTCTTTTAAGTCTAGAGTCACTAACCAAGCGTTCTTGCCCAGCATGGGCAGTAGCTGTTGTAAAGTCAACATTTTGAATTTTGGGATGTCCAAGAACGTGTTCAAAATCGATAAGTCCTGTATTGGATGCCAGGCACTGTCTTTTCTGGGTACCAGGAACAGTTTTGAATAAAACCCTTGTCCTTTTTCCTGTTCTGGTACTGGTTGAATAGCCCCCATATCCATGAGGGACGTAACTTGTTTCTGTGCCTCTGCCCATTGATTTTGTGGCAGATCTGGCCAACTGTTTGGAACTGGCAAAGTATGGAAATGAAATCTGTACCCCTGGGATACTATGTTTAATACTCACATGCCCTGGGTAATTAACTGCCAATTTTAAGCATGAAGTGCTAATTTCCCCCGTAGGGGGCTGCCAAAAGATAAGTGCTTGGTGATGGTAGAGGGAAGTCATTGAGACTGCTTACTGTAGGGTTGTGCTTTGTTTCCTCCAGATTTGGAGGTAGAGGCACCCCATTGCTTTGGCCTGTAAGAACCCTGTGATTGGTATCTAGAGCCTTTTGAGCGCCTGGATTTACCTTGTGAGGCTCTGCTGGACACAGGAAAGGACCAATTTTTAGTAGGCCAGTGCCTACTGAATCTGGGTGGCTGCACTTGTAAGAAATATTTTACAGTTTGCATAGATTTAGCTTTGTCTTCCATTTTCTTTAAAACCTCTTATGCCTTATTACCAAACAAAGTATCATGCTGTAAAGGTGCATCCAACAATTTAGCCTTAACATGATCAGGCAGATTTTGCTCCTTGAGCCAGGCATGCCTTCTAATCACAGATCCAGTAACCGCGGGCTTGCAAGAGGCCTCCAAGGAATCAATACCACATTGCAAAGTATGCTTTCCAACCTGTTCTGCTGCATGCAGTAATTCCTCTATTTCTTTATTTTCCACACAATCAGAAATCAACATTTTCTGTTTCAATAAACCCATAAAGTACAGTTTTGTACCTACCATAAATGTAGATGTTCGAGTATATATACTGCTGCAGTCATCACACTTTGGTTATCCTGCCGTCAGGCGGTCCCGCAGTCGGCCGAATCCCAAAGTCCTGGTCCGGCATCGGTTGTCGCTTCTTCCCTGACGTCAGTGTGACAGGGGGATAAAAGAAGCAGCCAACGCCATTTTCTTCAATTTTTCTTGCCCCAGATGTCAGGTGCCCCCAACTAGGAAGGCAATACAAATAACTATGCAAAAATACCTTAGTAGATAAACAATAGTACTAGCTGTTGGCAAATACACCATATAGACATGCATCCAATAGACTGATGTACATGGAGTAATAACTAACACCCTGGTATGTAGAGGGGATGGTGGGAGGGTAACCTGGACTGCAGCAGTATATACACTCGAACATCTACATTTATGGTAGGTACAAAACTGTACTATGTTCATCGTGTTATACTGCTGCAGTCATCACACATGGGTTGAATCCCAAAGCTATGGATGCGTGGCTGGTACTAAACTGGGTTAGGTGAAGCTAGGATGTCCTGCAGAACTGCAGTGACAAAACCAACTCGGGTTTTAGAGTATAACAGAAGGTGGTAGTGCTTGGTAAAGGTGTGCACTGAACTCCAAGTAGCTGCCTCCAGAATGTCCTTGGTTAGAACTCCCCTGAGAAAGGCTGCTGAGGTTGCTGTAGCCCTGGTAGAATGGGACCTAATATTAATAGGCACTGCTTTCCCATAGTGCGAGTAGCAAAAGCGGATACAATGTGCTATCCATTTGGAGATGGTCTGTTTTGAAATAGCCTTTCCTTGTGAACCTGCAGCATAGGATACAAAGAGTTGGTCAGTTTTTCTGAAGGTCTTTGTCTTATCCAAATAGTAACGTAGCTGTCTGTGAATGTCCAAAGAGTGAAGGAGTCTTTCTCCTTTATACTGGGGGTTTGGATAAAAGGTGGGTAAATGAATGGTCTGATTCAAAGCCACACTGGATACTACATTTGGCATAAAGGTAGGGTTAGTTCGTAAAGAGACTCTGTCCTGATGGAAAATGATGGAAGATTCCACTGCCATAAGTGCCTGTAGTTCTGAGACCCTACGTGCTGAGGTGATAGCCAGCAACAGAGCTGTTTTCCAGGACAAGTATTGTAGTTCTGCTGACAAGGCTGGTTCGAAAGGAGGAAGTGTTAATTTTTCTAAAACGAAGTTGAGGTCCCAAGCTGGCGTTGGGGGTGTTCTGGGGGGTCTTATATTCTTAGCCCCTCTGAGAAACTGCCTTAGTAAAGGGTGTGAGAATATGGGAGGATCCGTATTATATTGAGCTGAAATGGCTGAAGCATGGATCTTAATGGATGAGAAAGAAAGGCCTTTGTGTAGCATCTCAGTTAAGTACTGCAGTATTTGAGGAATGTTTGGTATCCAAGGATTTTGGCCTTTAGCCTGGTTCCATGCACAAAATCTTTTCCATTTGTCTGAGTAAGTTTTTCTGGTGCTGGGCCTCCTGGCTTCCAAAATGACATTCAGGACGTCCTTTGACAGAAGTGTTGATTGATAGTTCAAGGTATTCTCCATGCAGCTAAATTTAAAGTCCTGAGCTGACTGTGAAGGATCTGAGAGTTTTGCTGAGTCAACAGAAGTGGGAATTGAGGTAAGATCCATGGAGGGCTGTGAGTCAAGGTCCTTAGTAATGGGAACCAGTGATGACGTGGTCAGTCCGGAGCAATGAGGATCATTTGTGGTCTCTCTGATCTGACTTTCAGTAATACTTTGGTGAGGAGAGGTAGTGGTGGGAAGGCATAGACTGTTAATGCTGTCCAACTGAATGATAGGGTGTCCACTTTCCAGGCTAGGGAATGATAAGTCCTTGTGCAAAATTTCTGTAGTTGGCAATTGATGGGGGAGGCAAATAGATCTATGTCTGGGCACCCCCACCTTTGAGTTATCATTGAAAATACTTGTGGGTGTAGTCTCCACTCGTGAGGATCTGCCAAATTTCTGCTTAATTCGTCTGCCAATATGTTTTCCTTAACTGGCAGGAATTGTGCTTGCAGTTGTACTTGGTAAGTCAATGCTGTGTTCCACAAGGTCATTGCCTGTCTGCATAAAGGGTAGGAGTGTGTTCCTCCCTGTTTGTTTATGTACCACATAACTGTGGTGTTGACTGTCCTTATCAGTAGTTGTCCTGGATGCAAGAGGTCCTTGAAGGCTGTCAGTGCATTTTGCACAGCTAGCATCTCCTTTTGGTTGATGTGTAGATGCATTTGTTTTGCAGACCATTTGCCCTGTATGCACTGTCCTGCCATGTGTGCTCCCCAGGCGTAGTCTGAAGAATCTGTTGTCATAGTTTGGTTTGCTGAAGGTAAGACAAAAGGAAGACCCTTGTTTATTTGACATGCTTGAGCCCACCATAGGAACTCTTTTTGAAGGCAGGGAATGAGAGGTATACTTGTTTCAAGGCTGTGCCTGTGTTGAGTCCATACACTTTTCAGGTACCATTGTAATTTCCTCATATGCAGCTTTGCATGTGGAATTAGTTGAATGCAGGATGCCAAGAACCCCAATGACTGCAAGATTTTCCTTGCAGTGAGCTGGGTAAAAGATGCCATCTTTTTGAAGTATTGAGTCAGTTGTTTTTGTTTGTCTGGCGTGAGATAAGCCATCTGGGCCGTTGTATTTAAGCTGGCACCCTGGAATATTATGTCTTGTGAGGGTATTAGCTTTGACTTCTTTTTGTTTACTGTGTACCCTAGGCAACTTAGCAGCTTTGTTACAAATGCCAGATGCTGTAATAGAATGGCCTTGCTGTCCGCTTGGATCAGGCAGTCGTCCAGATGTGGATAAATTTGTACTCCTCGTTGTCTGCAGTATGCAATTACTGATACCAGGCATTTCGTAAATACTCTGGGCGCAGTAGGTAAGCCAAAGGGCAATGCAGAGAACTGATAATACGTTGTACCTGCCAAAAATCTGAGGTATCTTCTGCAATCTTGTCTGATAGGGACATGCAGGTATGCCTCTTTGAGGTCCGTTACCAGCCAAGACTCCTTGCCCAGCATGGGAAGAAGCTGGATAACTAAACCATGAACCGAAATATTTAGAAGCAAAAATATACCGACAACAAATAGTGCGCTGTTTAAATAAAGCACAAAACCAACAGCAAGGCACGTTGTGGTCAGGGCCTAGGCAAGGAATACAGTACGAATGAAAATCTTTGTGAGGTATTTGCTTTCCACAAGTAATGCAATTATTAACTTTTACTGACATCGGTAAGGAGCAAGAAAAAGTTTCCCCAACGGGGTACTTAGCTTTAGTTGAAGACTTCGGTTCCGAAACTTGAAAACGAAAATTTCAGGAGTCGGCTGACCGGCACTTGCGAACTGCTTCTGCTTCGGGCACTGCATGGCAAGAAAGACTGGGGTAATGGCGTTGACTGCATGTTTTATACCCCTGACGACCTGACGTCATGGAAGAAGAGACAGCAACTGACGCAGGACCCACGACTTTGTTAATCAGACCGACTGAGGGCTACTGCAAAGCAGATAACCCTAATGTAATGACTGCAACAGTGAAACACGAAGAACATCTACGAGAGGACTTTGTCGGTTTTGAAGCTGCCTGAGCCGAAGCAGACAGAGTTTTAGCTAGCGCTGGATTCTGGAGAAGTCTCCGAACCACACGATCCACGTCCGAATCAGAAAGTCTGGAAACCCAAGAGGAAGCTATAGATGGAGCCAGTGAACCCAGAATCAGGGATCTCAAGGTAGGAGATATTGGTTCCAAGACTGGGGACCGGCTCTTACCAACTACCTGTACGGCTGGTTCTGATGACAATGGAGCCAAGACAGGAGCTTTGTTGGAGACCTTCGGAACCAAAGAGCCCTTCGGATCCAAACTTGCTGAAGAAGCCGAAGATGAAGGTTTTGGTTTTCCTGGAGCAGTATCCAAGTCTGATTGGAAAGTAGACAATCAAGCCACGCTCAACCAGCTTCCGTTTCCTGTCTGCCAAAACCCTAGCACTGAATCCATGGCAAATGGAAAAAAAAACTCTTGGAGATGGACCTCTCCCAAACAGAAGACACAGGTGGAGTGGCCATCTGTAACAGACATCTTCTGATTACACTTAGGGAACTTCTTAAACCCTAACTTGGCCTTCTCAGACATATTGGATAACACAGTACAATGGATCACAGTACATCCTAGTAATCAAAGACAACACTGACGAGCTAAAGGTTAGTTAGCAACAAAGAAAATAAGCCTAACCGGCTACAAATATAATGAAGCAAAGCCTAACTCGGCTGTAGCTGCAATAAAGTAAAAAAGCCTAACCGGCTAAAGGTAAATAACTGAAAAAAGCCTAACATGGCTATAAGCCTAACCAGCTACAAAGAACTGCAAAAACCTAACTCGGCTTGAGAATAGGGCAAATAAGCCAAACCTGCTGAAAAAACAAGGAACCAACAGGGCCAAACACCCAACAAACAAGGAACCAACAGGGCCAAACGCCCAACAAACGAGAACACAAGCTCTTATAATATAGCACTATTAGAAAACTAAAGGGAAACCCCAAAACTGATAGTCTATCCTAGATAACTCTCAAACAACAAAAATTTCCAGAAAAAGAACTCTCAAACACTGAGCTGTATGGAAATGCACGATCAGTTGCAGTGGCAAACTAGATCTGGGGAAGGTAGAGGTGCATTGAGGGTAAGGCCTTTGGCCTCGAGCTGTTAGAGACCTTGAGCTTTGCAATTTTGCCGACTCAGAGCCGAGGATTGGCTCTGAACCCATCAGTAAGAATGAGGACGAGACTGAACAACTTCACATTCATTGTTTCCAGGTCCTGAGAACATTGACACCAGAGACTTTTAAAGTACTACTGACGTTTCCTCATATGCAGTCTTGAAATGGAATAAGTAGAATGCAAGAGGCCAAGCACCCCAGGGCTTGCAGTATTTTTCTTGTAGATAGCTGTGTTTTGGTGGCCAGTAGTTTGTCAAATAAATTTGTTTTTCTGGAGTGAGGAATGCCATCTGGGAAGCTGTGTTCAAGCTTGCTCCCAGGAATACAATCTGTTGGCTGGGTACCAGATGTGACTTCTTTTCGTTGATGGTGTACCCCAGTGAAGTTAGAAGTCTCTTTACAAATGTCAGGTGCTGGAGTAGCAATTCCTGACTGTCCGCCTGAATCAGGCAATCGTCCAAGTATGGGTAAATTTGAATTTTTCTCTGCCTGCAATATGCAATGGCTGGAGCTAGGCATTTTGTGAATACCCTGGGCACAGTAGATACGCCAAAGGGAAGTGCAGAAAACTGACGGTGCATAGAGCCTGCTCTGAAACGTAGATATTTCTATTTCCTGCAAGATTCCCTTATGGGGATGTGCATATAAGCTTCTTTTAAGTCTAGGATGGCTAGCCAGGAGTCCTTGACTAGCATAGGAAGCAGCTGTTGGAGAGTAAGCATATTTGAATCTTGGAACCACCAGGAAGGTGTTGAGACTAGACAGATCCAGGATAGGGCACCAAGAGTTTTCTTTTCTGGGTACCAGAAACAGTCTGGAGTAAAAACCTTGTCCTCTTTGCTCTGCTGGGACAGGGTGAATAGCCCTGATACTGAGAAGAGAAAGTACTTGCATTTGGGCCTCTGCCCACTGGTTTGAGGGGAGGTCTGGACATCCACTTGGGGTTGGCAGTGAGTGGAAGTAGAATCTGCATCCCTGGGATACAATGTTCAAGACTCATCTGTCCTGGTTAATGTACTCCCAGTTTTTTTCATGCAGGGCTAGTTTTCTTAAGGGTGCAAGTCCTAAGGGGAAACCAGGACTGCAACAGTGAATACACTCGAACATCTACATTTATGGTAAGTGTACACAATTGTACTATATTCTTCGTATTTCACTGTTGCAGTCATCACACCGGTTGATTCCCAAAGCTGAGGAAGGGTGGAGGCAGTCAAGACGGGTTAGGGCTGGCTAGCAGGCCTTGCAAGACTGCTGCAGCAAATCCAGCCCTGGATTTAGAAAAGATAGGCAAGTGGTAATGCTTGGTGAAGGTCTGAACAGAAAGTACAGTTGTGTACACTTACCATAAATGTAGTGGTTCGAGTGTATTCACTGTTGCAGTCATTACATTTGGGTTATCTGCTTGCAGGCAGCCCTCAGTCGGGCCTGATTAACAAAGTCTTGGGTCCTGCGTCGGTTGCTGTCCCTTCTTTCATGACGTCAGGTCGTCAGGGTTATAAAACATGCGGCTGACGCAATTGCATCAGATTTTCTTGCCCCAGATGTCAGGTGCCCCCTAATGGGAAGCAATTAAATATAAAAGCACAAAGATATACCTCCAACAAAAACGCAAATACACCAAAAAGGCTTTTAAGCATAGTAAAGGAAAGTAGAGGTATAGCCAAAAGAAGTTAGGGGGCTGGAGGGAGGGTAACCAGGACTGTAACAGTGAATACACTTGAACATCTACATTTATGGTACGTGTACATAACTGTACTATGTTCATGTTTCACTGTTGCAGTCATTACATTTGGGTAGATTCCCAAAGCTATGGTTGGGAGGAGGAATTTGGATAGAATTAGGGCCAGCTATAAGGCCCTGCAAGACTGCAGTGGCAAAGCCAGCTCTGGATTTGGAGAAAATTGGCAAATGATAATGCTTGGTGAAAATATGTGCAGAACTCCAGGTAGCAGCTTCTAGGATGTCCCTGGTAGGGACGCCTCTGTGAAAGGCTGTAGAGGTAGATGCAGCCCTAGTGGAGTGATCACCTGGGGGATAGGTTTTCCATGGTGCTTATAGCAGAAATGAATGACATGGCTTATCCATTTAGAAATGGTTTGCTTTGAAATAGCCTTCCCCTCTGCCCCTGCAGCAAATGCCACCAGCAGCTGTTCAGTTTTCCTTTGAGGTTTAGTCCTATCCAAGTAGAATCCAAGTTGTCTGCGTACATCTAAAGAATGCAGTATTCGTTCCCCTTTATTCTGTGGATTGGGAAAGAAGGTTGGCAAATGAATGGACTGATTAAGAGCTGCACTGAATACCACCTTAGGCATGAAGGATGGATTGGTTCTGAGGGACACCCTGCCTGCATGAAAGATGATGAAAGGCTCCACTGCCATAAGGGCCTGTAATTCAGATACCCTTCTAGCTGAAGTGATTGCGAAAAGGAAAGCTGTTTTCCAAGAAAGAAATTTTAAATCTGCAGTAGCAGCTGGCTCGAAAGGAGGTAGAGTGAGTTTCTCCAAGACAAAGTTCCCAGGCTAGGGTTGGAGCTCTCCTGTGTGGTCTCAAATTTTTGGCCCATCTAAGGAACTGCTTGAGCAGTGGATGAGAAGAGGGGCAGTTCTGTGTTATAATGAGCTGAGATGGCAGAGGCGTGGATTTTAAAGGAAGAAAGACAGGCCCGTGTGAAGCATCTCAGTTCAGTATTGTAGAATCCGAGGTAGATTGGGTGCTGCTGTGCTCATCCCTTGAGATTGGTTCATGGCGCAGAATCTTTTCCATTTTTCAGTATAAGATTTTCTAGTACTAGGCCTCCTTGCCTCTAAAATGACATCCATCACAGGTTTGCTGAGGGATGGTAAAGGAGAGATTAAGTAATTAGCCAGGCTGCAAGGTTCAGTGTTAGAAGCTGAGGGTGCAGAATCTGGTTCTCCTGCTGAGACAGCAGGGAAGGAGTCTGAGGCAGGTGCCATGGAGATAACCGTGACACACTGCGCAGGAGGGGGTACCAGTGTTGGCGCGGCCAGTCTGGAGCAATCAAAATCATCCTTGGTTTGTCCCGTTTGATTTTTAGTAGTACTTTGGAGAGCAGAGGCAGAGGGGGAAAGGCATAGACTGATAGGTTTTTCCAGCTGAAGGACAGAGCATCCACTTTCCAGGCTTGTTTGTGGGGAGTCCTTGTGCAAAATTTGTCCAATTGGTAGTTCTGGGGAGAGGCAAACAGGTTTATATCTGGACTCCCCATCTGCTTGTCAACATGATGAAAATCCTTGGTTCCAGTTTCCACTCGTGTGGGTCCATGACTTTTCTGCTTAGTCCGTCTGCCAGTATATTTAATTTTCCTGTCAGGAATTGAGCTTGTAGGTGCACTTGGTAGCTCAAGGCCGTGTTTCACAATGTGATCGCTAGTCTGCCGAGGGGGTAAGATATTGTACCCCCCTGCTTGATCATGTACCACATAACAGTGGTGTTGTCCATCTTTACCATTAGTTGTCCTGGAAGAATGTGGTACTTGATGTCAGAGCATTCTGTACAGCTAACATTTCTTTTTCGTTAATATGCAGGTGCATTTGACTTGGGTTCCATCTGCCCTGAATGCACTTCCCTGCCAGGTGAGCCCCCCCATGCATAGTCTGATGCGTCTGTTGTTAGGGCTTGGGTGGCAGGGGGTGGTGTAAAATGTAGTCCCTTGTTTTGGTGGCACGCCTCTGCCCCACCAAAGGAACTCTAGGCAAGTTATGATAGGAATCATTGTTTCCAGGTCTTGAGAATGTTGACACCAAAGGCTTTTTAAATACCACTGTAGTTTCCTCATATGCAGTCTTGCATGTGGAATTAGAAGAATGCAGGAGGCCATGAACCCCAAGGCTTGCAGTACTTGTCTTGCAGACAGCAGGGTTTTTGTGGCCACTTGTTTGAAGTAGTTTGTCAAACGGAATTCTTTCTCTGGCGTGAGGTAATACCATCTGGGAAGTTGTATTCAAGCTTGCTCCCAGGAATATAATTTAACAGGGTACCAGGTGTGATTTCTTTTCGTTTATGGTGTACCCCAGACAAGTTACAACCCTTTGTACAAAGGCCAGATGAATCAAAAGTATGTCCTGGCTTTCTGCCTGAATTAAGACAATCGTCCAGGTATGGGTATATTTGAATACTTCTTTGCCTGTAAAATGCAATAACTGGAGCTAAGCACTTCATGAATACCCTGGGAGCAGTAGAGCCAAAGGGTGGTGCAGAGAACTGATAGTGCATGCAGCCTGCTTTGAAGCATAGGTATCTTCTGCAAGATTCCCTGACTGGGATGTGCAGGTATGCTTCTTTTAAATCTAGTGTTGCCAACCAGGTATCTTTGCCTAGCATAGGAAGTAATTGGTGAAGAGTCAGCATCTTGAATTTTGGAAACTCCAAAAAGGTGTTTAGAGTAGACAGGTCCAGGATAGGACGCCATGAATTGTCTTTTCTGGGTATCAGGAAAAGTCTCAAGTAGAAACCTTGTCCCTTTTCCTCTTCTGGTACCAGATGAATAGCCCCCATTCTTAAGAGAGAAAGTACTTGTTTTTGGGCCTCTGCCCACTGATTTGGGGGGCAGGTCCGACCACCTGCTTGGTGTTGGCAACGTGTGGAATTGAAATCTGTATCCCTGGGACACTATATTTAAAACCCATTTGTCCTGGGTAATGAGTTCCCAATTCTTTGCATGAAGAGCAACCTTTCCCCCCAAGGGGGCAGTCCGTTGATAAGTGCTTGGAAATTTTAAAAGGAAGTCACTGAGACAGTTTACCATAGGGGAGAGTCTTATTATTCCCAGATTTGGAAGTGGAGGCCCCCCACTGCTTAGTTCTGTGTGTTCCCTGGGACTGAAACCTGGGGTTTTTGCTGTGTCTGGGTTTGGCTTTAGAAGACTTGGAAGGGGCTGGAAAGGACCAATTCTTAAGAGGGCCAGTGCCTACTATATCTAGGAGGCTGAACTTGTAAAAAAATCTTTAACAGTTTGCATAGATTTAGCTTTATCTTCCATCTTTTTAAGAACTTCCTCAGCCTTGTTGCCAAACAGGCAGTCCTGATTTAAATGAGCATCCAACAATGTAGCTTTAACATGATCAGGCAAAGATTGCTCCTTGAGCCAAGCATGCCTTCTGGGCACAGACCCAGAACAGCAGCCCTGCAAGAGTCCTCTAATGAATCAAAACCGCATTGCAAAGTATGTTTGTCAACTTGTTCAGCAGAATGCATTAAATCCTGTAATTCCTTATCTTCCACACAGTCAGGAATCAACATCATTTTCTGTTTAAGCAGCCCAATAACATGTTGCGGATACTTTAACATATGAAACTGGCAGTTTAAAGCCCTAATGGCCAAGGTTGCAGAAGTGTAAACCTTCTTACCCCATCTATCCAGTGCCTCTATCAGAAGGGGTAGGATTTTTTAGCAGTAGAAGCCTTAATGCCCTTGGGTCCCTGTGAAATAGTCTCTGGATCTGCAACAGGATTTTTAAAAAGGAACTTGTGGGACTGGAACCCTGTAGTATCTGTCAGGTTTTCTGGGAGCAGGAGAGGCAGGGAAATCAGGGGCCAAACTAGATTCCGAAAAAGCATCATCAACAATGTCTAATACAGGAGGAATAGCTAAAGGACTATGCTGAGGTAGGAGAAGGAAATCACTAAGCCTCTTTTTGGAATCAGAAAGATCCTGGCTTTCCCAGTGGAAATGCTCCCTTAAGAGTATGCAAGGTTTCCCCAAAAGAAAAATCCTCAGGAGGGGAGGCAGAGGGAATGGAGTCCTCTGCATCAGAATCTTCATAAGTAGATAAGGGAAATCCAGATCATCAGAAGAATCAGAAGATTCATAATCAACTTCAGTCCTAGGCCTCTTAGAAGGGGGGGGGTTGGCTACCTCTGATTAGAGTTATTAGATCTTCAGCCATTCTTATCATTTGTTTTTTAGGCATAGAGACCTGAGCATGTGGCCTGGGCATCTTTTTTTCTAGGCATGGATCGAGATTTAGGCCTAAGTAAAGAAGGAGGCGTCAGTGTAATATGCAAGTCCGTAGGCCTGAATACACCCTCAGAAGCCGGTGCCTGCACAGCGGCTTAGGACCCATCCAAGGTAGAGACATCCGCGGGTTCCATAGCTGAAGCATCTCGTGGCTTAACGGACTCTGAATGGGTCTCAGTAGAGGTCTGCGAATCAGAAGTAGTGGGTATCAGGGGCTGGGAAAGCGCCTCACTGAGTACCGGTGAACTGGCGACTGGCTTAGGAAAAGTGTCGTCGGCAGTTTTGGACCTCGGCGGCCTCTGTCTGTCCATCTTTGCATTTTTCATAGGTTCATAGGTAGGTACTAGGCTATTGGCCCTAGGGCCTATATAAGCCTAACCAAAAATGTACCCTGGCTTTGGCCACCTAAGAAAATTATTTCCCTGTGCCCCTGTCGAGCAGAGCCATAGAAGTGATCCCGGGGTGAATTTCCTATTTCCCACACAGTCATCAAGATTTTTCTTGAAGAGTGCTAATGAGGACCTCTGTCTGACATAGATAGGTAGTCTGTTCCAGAGTATGGTAAGTCTCTGGGACAGGAATCTATCCCTCCAGCATGTTCTGTTTATTGTGGTGACAAAGTTTAGGTCCCTAGAGCGTGTAGCTTGGAGGGATTGGGATTTTTTTTAAGTGGAGCATGTCCAACAGCTCTGGGTTTGTAGAAATCACACAAATACTGAAACTAAGAAAACCACAAAGGATCCAACGCAGCAGGTGAAAAATGCCAAACCAGCTCTGGGTTTGACATAGCTTTGTATGTTAGGCAGAGATCACCTCTGAGTAGGCGATATGCGACAGAGTAAGGCTGGAGTTTTTTGAGACTGTCTGCATAGGGCATCTGTTTGAGGCAAGTAATCCTCTTTGTGAGGTATTTCTGTGGCCTTTCCAGTTGTTGTAGATGTCTTGTGAGGTACATACCAAAAGGGGCGTTGTACTCTATAATGGGTCTAATGAGTGATGAGCAGAGGGGAACAATGACATCTTTTTTTCTGGATGAGAAACCTTTTGTGATGAGGTGAGTCACGTAGAAGGATTTCCTGACCACTGTGGCGATGTGATTATCAAAGAAGAGACTACTGTCTACCTGTGTCCCAAGGTCTCATCATATTTTTGGCATTAAGTAGACTACCAGCTATGTGGTAGTTCATGGGTACAGAGTTTTTACCAAAGGGGATGACAATACACTTTTTGGCGTTGAGCTTCAGGCCATGGCTTTGACACCAGGTATCCGTCTCAGTGAGGCCCTTTTGTAGTATGTCCACATCGTTAGGAGTTTTGATTATGGCTACTAGTTTGCAGTCATCTGCAAACTTTGTTAGCCAAAGACCTTCTGTGTTAGCCTGTACTTCAGAGAAGTAGATACCAAACAAGAGAGGACCCAGGACTGAACCCTGTGGTACTCCACTTGTCACTGGTCTGAAGTCAGATTTGGAGTCTGCTACTTTCACAGTGTGGGTTCTGTCCATGAGCAATTTGGCAACCCATCTTGTGACATAGGGATTTATACCTAGTTTAGTGAGCTTATCTATAATTCCAGAGTGGGGGATGGTGTCGAAAGCCTTGGCAAGATCTAGATAAGCTGACTTTATTTGTGAACCACCTTACCCTCATCTATGGCTTTGGTGACTGCTTCAAAGAAGTCAATCAGGTTTAGGAGACATGATCTGCCTTTTACAAATCCGAACTGGGTAGGGTCCAGAGTTTGGAGATTACCAATGTCTTTGTTTATGAGTTCCATGATGATACGTTCCATGGCCTTGCAGACCAGGCTCGCCAGGCTAATGGGGCGGTAGTTCCCGGGGTCCGTTGTGGCTCCCCCTTTGTGGAGTGAGAAAACCGTCGCGGTGCGCCATTCAGTAGGCACAAAGCCTGAGGTGAGGCTATGATTGAACACGGTACTTAGGTAGGGTGCCAGTTCATTCTGTAGTTCGTGTAGAACGCAGCCTGGGATATTGTCAGGTCCCATGGATGCTGTGTTCTTGGCTTTGCAGAGTGTGTTTTTTACCTGTGCAGCCGTGATTACAGGAACTTTGCATTCTTCCGGTATAGAGATGGGCCCTCTAGGGGGTGAGAGGGGGGTAAAGTTAGCACTGAACCTATCTGCCAGGATGTTGGCAATATCAGTTGGTTCTGTATATTTAGTGCCATTGTGCTGTAACTCAGAGCAGATCTGAGTGTTGCCATTGAGATTCTTGACATAGCTACAGAATGCTTTGTGGTTGTCTTTAGAGTCAGTGGCAATTTTGTTTTCGTAACTAGCTTTGGAGGATTTTATGAGGGATCTCAGCTTCTTACTGATGTTGACCAGGGAGTTCCTCCAGTCATGGGATTTTACTCTTTTTTGCAACATGGCAGAGGACCACCAGATTGGTTTCCTTTTTTTGGAGGATAGCATCTTGGTTCTATTAGGGATAGCATGATCCATGCATTCGTCTATGTGCTTATAAAGTGCATTTGGGTAGGATTCAGCAGTCATACCTCTATTGTCTGTCTGCATGGGTGTCATGAAGTTTGCCACTTCTGTCTTAAGAAGTGTGAAGTTATTTTTTCGGTATCCCGGTATTCGGATGGCTAACCGATGACATTTCTGGATAATTAAATTGAGAACCGAAATATTTGGAGGCGAAAATATACCGACGATGGATAATGTGCCAATTAAATAAAGCACAAAACCGACAGCAAGGTACGTCGTGGTCAGGGCCTAGGCAAGGAATACAATACGAATGAAAATTTTTATGAGGTATTTGCTTTCCACAAGTAATGCAATTATTAACTTTTACTGACATCGGTAAGAAGCAAGAAAAAGTTTCCCCAACGGGGTACTTAGCTTTATTTGAAGACTTCGGTTCTGAACCTCGAAAACGAAAAATTCAGGAGTCGGCCAACCGGCACTTGCAAACTGCTTCTGCTTCGGGCACCGCATGGCAAGAAAGACTGGTGTAATGGCGTCCGCTGCATGTTTTATACCCCTGACGACCTGACGTCATGGGAGAAGGGACAGTAACCGACGCAGGACCCAAGACTTTGTTAATCAGGCCGACTGAGGAATACCTGCAAGCAGATAACCCAAATGTAAGGACTGCAACAGTGAAACATGAAGAACATCTCCAGGTTGTAGCCCTAGTGGAATGTGGTCTGATCCCCTGTGGGGTAGGTTTACCATGGTGCTTGTAGCAGAAATGGATGGAGTGTGCTATCCATTTGCAAATGGTTTGTTTTGAAATGGCTTTACCCTCTGCCCCTGTAGCAAAGCTGACTAGCAACTGGTCAGATTTTCTGAAAGGCTTAGTCCTGTCAAGGTAGAACCTGAGCTGTCTGTGCACGTCCAATGAGTGCAGGATCCTTTCCCCTTTATTTTGAGGGTTAGGGAAGAAGGTTGGCAAATTGATGGATTGTTTTAGAGCCACACTGGACACCACCTTAGGCATAAAGGATGGGTTAGCCCTGAGGGAAACCCAGTCAGCATGGAAAATAATGAAAGGTTCCACAGGCATTAGTGCCTGCAACTCAGACACTCTTCTTGCTGAAGTTATGGCTAAAAGCAAGGCTGTATTCCAAGAGAGGAATTTTAACTTTGCTGAGGCAGCAGGTTCAAAAGGAGGAATTGTGAGGATTTCCATTACAAAGTTAAGGTCCCAGGCAAGGGTGGGTGCTCTCCTAGAGGGCCTTAAGTTGTTAGCCTCTCTCTCTTAATGGAGGAGAAGGATAGGCCTCTGTGGAGTAGCTCTGCTAGGTACTCCAGGATTAGAGTTAAGGAGGGCACTGCTGTGCATTTTCCTTGAGACTGAATCCAAGAACAAGATCTTTTCCACTTTTCAGCATAGGATTTCCTAGTTCTAGGCCTTCTGGCTTCTAGCACCTGTTTGCTGAGGGCTGCTGGTGGGGTACTCAAGGGATAAGCCAGGCTGCAAGGTTTAGGGTTTGCAATTAAGGATGCAAAAATCTGTCGTCCTGCTGGGACAGCAGGGTAGGAGTCTGGAGAAGGTGCCAGGGTGGCACTGTTGGCGGGCTGCGCAAGAGTGGGTACCAGTGCTGGCGTGGCTTGTCTGGGGCAATAAGAACTGCCCTTGGCCTGTCCTGTTTTATCTTGAGTAGTACTCTGGAAAGAAGGGGCAGAGGGGGGGAAGCATAAATCGAGAGGTTTCCCCATTGAAAGGATAGGGCATCCACCTTACATGCACTGCTGTGAGGGTTCCTGGTGCAGAATTTGTTCAACTGGTGGTTCTTGGGGGAGGCAAAGAGGTCCACCTCCGGTGTCCCCCACCTCTGGATCAGATGGTTGAAGGTGTTGGGCTCCAATTTCCACTCGTGTGGATCTAGAAGATTTCTGTTTAAGTCGTCTGCCAGTTAATTTTGTATTCCTGGCAGGAATTGAGCTTGTAGATGCACTTGGTTGCTCTAGGTTGTGTTCCACAGAGCCATGGCTAACCTGCAGAGTGGGTAAGGGGAAGAATGGGTTCCCCCTTGCTTGTTTATGTTACACATCACTGTGGTGCTGTCTGTTTTTATAAGCAGTTGTCTTGGAAGGATTAGGCATGTGAAGGCTGTCAGAGCATTCTGTACAGCTAGCACCTGTTTTTGATTGATGTGCAAGAGAATCTGGCTTGGGATCCAGTGGCCCTGAATGCATTTTCCTGCCATGTGAGCCCCCCCATGCATAGTCTGATGAGTCTGTTGTCAGAGTTTGGGCAGTCAGGGGTTGAGGGAAAAGCAGTCCCTTGTTGTGGTTGCATGCTTCTGCCCACCAAAGAAACTCTGCCCTTAGACAAGATACGATAGGAATGACTGTTTCCAGGTCCTGAGAATGTTGGCATCAGAGACTTTTTAAGTACCACTGAAGTTTCCTCTTGCATATGGAATTAGCAGAATACATGAGGCCATGAAGCCTAGGGCTTGCAGTATTTTTCTTGCAGATAGCTGGGTTCTGGTGGCCATTTGTTTGAAATAATTTGTCAGATAGATCTGTTTTTCTGAAGTGAGAAATGCCATCTGGGAAGTTGTGTCCAAGCTTGCTCCCAAGAATACAATCTTTTGACTGGGCACCAGTTGTGATTTCTTTTCGTTGATGGTGTACCCCAATGAAGTGAGAAGGCTTTTTACAAATGAAGTAGCAATTCCTGACTATCCGCCTGAATTAGGCAGTCATCCAAGTATGGGAAAATTTGGATATTTCTCTGCCTGCAGTGTGCAATGGCTGGAGTCAGACACTTTGTGAATACTCTGGGTGCAGTAGATAAGCCAAAGGGAAGTGCAGAGAACTGATAGTGCATAGTGCCTGCCCTGAAACGTAGACATTCCCTGCATGACTCCCTTATGGGGATGTGCAGATAAGCTTCTTTTAAGTCTAGAGTGACTAACCAGGCATCCTTGGCTAGCATGGGGAGAAGCTGTTGCAGGGTAAGCATCTTGAATTTTGGGACCACCAAAAAGGTGTCGAGGATAGAAAGATCCAGGATTGGGCGCCAACAGCCCTCTTTTCTGGGCACCAGGAAAAGTCTGGCGTAGAAACCCTGACCCCTTTGTTCCACTGGAACAGGTTGAATGGCTCTGATATTGAGCAGGGAAAGTACTTACTTTTTAGCCTATGCCCACTGGTTTGGAAGAAGGTCTGAAAACTCGCTTGGGGTTGGGCAATGAATGGAAGTAGAATTTGTACCCCTGGGATAGAATGTTTAGGACCCATCGGTCATGAGTAATGGACATCCAGTTTTTTTGCATGAAGGGCAAGTTTTCCTCCTAGGGGCACAAGTAAATGGGCAGGGCTGGGAAAGATAATTGAGACGTCATTGTGAACTTTTTCCATAAGGGGGCGGCTTAACACTCCCTGTTTTTGAGGTGGGGGCACTCCATTGTTTAGATCTCTGCATAACCTGAAACTGTAGTCTGTGTGGCCTGTTTCCTCTGGGTCTGGTCTGGGAAGGCCTGGCAGGAGCTGGAAAGGACCAGTTTTTTGAAGGCCAGTGCCTACTGAATCTAGGTGGTTGCACTTGTAAGAATTCTTAGCTTTTTCTTCCATCTTTTTAAGACCTTCTTCTGCTTTGGTGCCACACAAACAGTCCTGATTTAAAGGAGTGTCTAGTAATTTGGATTTGACATGATCTGGCAAGGATTGTTCCCTCAGCCAAGCATGCCTTCTCAGTACAGACCCAGTGACTGCAACCCTGCAAGATGCTTCTAGGGCATCAAAGCCACACTGCAAAGTATGCTTACTAACTTGGTTTGCAGAATGCATTAGCTCTTGTAAATCTTTATTTTCTACACAGTTTCACAATAATACCATTTTTTGTTTAATTAGTTCCATAATATGTTGCTGGTATTCAACATGTGAAACTGGCAATTCAACGCCCGGATGGCAAGAGTTGCAGAGGTATATACCTTCTTACCTCATCTGTCTAAAGCTCTGGAATACCTGTCCGAAGGAGTAGGATTTTTGGCTGTAGTAGCCTTAATACCTTTAGGTCCTTGGGAAATGGTCTCTGGATCAGCAGTTGGATTCTTGAAGAGAAATTTGTGGGAATCCGGTACTCTGTAGTACCTGTCAAGTTTGCTAGGGGCCGGGGGTAATGTACCTGGAGTTAGACTGGATTCCATAAAGACATCAATAACATCATTCAGGACAGGGGCTATAGCCAGAGGCCTGTGCTGAGGCAACTCTAAAAATTATCTGAGTCTCTTTTTGGACCGAGGGTAGTCTTGGCATTCCCAGTGGAAATGCACTCTTAACGTATGCAAAGTTTCACCAAAAGAAAAATCCTCTGGAGTGGAGGCAGAAGGAATGGATTCCTATGCATCTGAATCCTCATAGGCTGATAAGGGCATGTCCTGATAATCAGAAGGATCAGAGTCATCGGAATCCTGGTCAGTAGAATCAGAAGGACACTCAATTCTTTGTCTCTCAGCAGCAGAAGGCTGGCTTCCCCTAATTAGGGTAATAAGGTCTTCAGCTATTCTAAGCATTTGTTTTTGTGGGCTGGGAGCTTAAGCATGTGCTTTGGTCGTCTGTTTTCTAGGCTTAGTGCGTACTCTGGGCCTAAGAAATTCTGTAGTTTTGGCTAAAAACAAAGTCTTCGATTTGAACATCGGTAGGACGGAATAAACCCTCAGAAGCCGGTGCCTGCACAGCGGCTCCGGACCCATCCAAGGTAGAGACATCGGCTTGTTCCACAGTCGAAGAAGCATCTCGAGGCATACCGGACTCAGAATGGGTCTCAGCAGAGGCCTGTGAATCCATAGAGGTGGGCGTCAGGGGCTGCAAAGGTGCCTCACTGAGTACCAGCGGACTGGCGACTAACTTAATGGAAGCGTCGTCAGCAGTTTTGGACCTATGAGGTCTGTCTCCGTCTTTAGCTTTATATTTGTTCGGAAGATCGTTAGTCGGAATTCAGAATAGGGAGAACGAGAGCGAAAGAATTTAGCGACAAAGACAGGCCGATGACAAATGGTTCAGGCGTT